>NC_050191.1:19492670-19552670 GCF_008315115.2 Sander lucioperca | reverse complement strand
TATTCTCAATGTTACTTAAACACGGAGCTCTCCTGGATAATGTAACTACACTAGATGTATGCTATGGCCAAAAGTCTTCATTTCTTCAACTTTGATTCTGATTAATCATGTCGACTCGCTTTTGGTACCAGTTACTTGTCTTGGTTTTGTTTTCCACTGCAGATAGTACCCCCTCAATGTAGGCAAGATTCTTAGCTGATCATCATAGCGACGCCGACTGAAACTGTTGTGACAACAGAGGAACGTCTGTAGGCTACTTCAACAATTGACCACAGCATGATTTTGCGGGTTGACATTTTTTTAAAATCTGGGTCGAATGAATAAAAAAATTGCGGTCGGTGGTAGCTTTGCTTTTTTTAAATGTCTGGTTGGTGCAGGAGGTCCTGTGACGATTCTAGTGAAGATTCTTTTAGTATCGGCTCAGCTCGCTTGGAACCTCGACCGAGTTGGTACCAAAAAAGTACCAGCTAACAGGTACTATACACAACTTTTGCAAGTTGAAAAAAAAGAACAGTTCCAAGCGAGTCTAGTCGAGCTGGGCCGTACCATGCAGTGCAAATGCAGCAATGGTTGCTGAAAAAATCCAAAATTGACCCAGAATCCAAAAGTGAATTGATTTAAGCTTCAGGATTCATTATCAGTTTTCTAAACGCCATAATCTTTAGCCATTAGCTGCGCACATAGCAGATTCTTAAGCTTGGTGATTGGATGTTTCCTGCGCAGTCTTTTTATACAGTACACAGTCTTATAAGTTCAACTTGTTATCAAGTGACTCAAGTACAAATAATAATGCAGTGAATTTGGCCCAATTCCTCTATTACACTAAAACAATAGCATCGTTTGTGACCAGGATGACTAGATTGTCTTCCCAGTTTCAGTTTTAGGTTGAAACAGATGTTTCAGTTTCATCCATGTTTTGTTTCTAAGATTGTGTAATTTTCTTCAGGATTTGGGCCTTGTGGCTGACACACTTTCCAGCAATTAGTCATTAATCATCTTTATTACTCGAACGGCTCAGGGGAAATCTGTAGATTTTGGTAAATGAAATAATTTTTTTATTAGATTACAGAACAATATGCTAACAATATGACATGATGCACAAATGTGTCTTAGGGGGGAATTATTATTTGTATTGAAGGCGAGGATTTCCCAGAATCACTCCAGTGATGACACTAAAGGAGCTTTTAAATAACCAAAGCTGTAAAATGGATGTTGAACAACAAACGCTTCCAGTTTCCCAGCTTCTTCATTTTCTCATCACTGACCCACCCATTGGGTGCGTCCATTGTTGCCGCCAGGATCACAGCGCCAGACAATGTCGTCCATGGAGAAAGTGTGGGCTCCTGGAGAAGAAATGTGTGGGTGCTCATGGTAAAGTCTGATTAGAACTGGAGATGAGTGGAGAAATGAAATGACCACTGTGAATCTTGACTTTTGAACTGATTTAATCTATTACGTGTAGAGAAAAGGAGCGTCATTGTTGTTCCACAGGCTGATTGATAAGTACATGCAGTAGCAAGGAGTTTCTTGGCAGTGTTTTTTTGAAGATTCCCGCCTACACACACTAAACACACAAAAGCTCAGGCAGTTACAGATTTCATGAGTTTATTAACTTCTGATGCAACTTATCTTGATCGCTTTTTCATTTGGCTATGCCTGCACGCTGTTGTAGGAACGGCTGGAAATCTTGTAATAATAAACCTTGTCCTAAGTGGTGTGTGTGTGTGTGTGTGTGTGTGTGTGTGTGTGTGTGTGTGTGTGTGTGTGTGTGTGTGTGTGTGTGTGTGTGTGTGTATGTGTATGTGTTTGGCCCATCAATTTGTTTGAATTTTACTTCACAGCATCAACAGAATGACTCATGGAAGAGGTAATTCTCCTGATCTCAGTGTCTTAACAAACCCAGATCGAACACATGGCAGTGAGCATGTGCTAACAAATTGTGTGATGACATGTTCATTGTTAATTGCAGGGTTCAAAACAGCGTACACGATCCTATCGGCAGGATGTGTTACGCTGTGATTATGGTTAAGGGCTGAACCTCTTGCTTGGAGGCAGAGGCGCTATATCGTTATAGTCTAATGCAACATTGCGTGTAGAGATGTAATATGTATAAAGGTTTTGATGATGTACAAGTTGGTCTCTGCCCAATGTGTCACACTGTAGATAATATCGTCTTCAGCTTTGCCCTTTGGAGTGTGGTGTGGGATTTGTGCCCATGTATGTCTATGTGTTTGTATGTGCATGTGAATGTGTGTGTCCTTATATTGAATGTGTGTGTATTAAGTCTCACACTCGAGGAATGCAGTGAATAGCTTTTCTCCAGGACGATGAGCGGTATGGTTGGTGTACTTTACCTGCTTCTTTTACCTTGCGGGTTCATTTTCGTGCTTTTGATTACCTTGCATTCCAACTCAAAACACACACACAGACACACACACACACACACACACACACACACACACACACACACACACACACCTATTGAAATCACCAGGAAGCAATGTAAACATGTTTCAACAACATACACAGCTTTACACCTCACATTCTGTCTGAAAGTGTTTTTGGTGGGGCATCATTACACTGTGAAGTTTACAGAGCCACTTTATGAATCAAGAGGTTTATGATGCAATTGTGGACTGTGTTGCATTTTATGGGTAAGGCCCTTTTGATTTAAGGGGAGTAAACTCTTGTGGTTCATTGAGTGCATGCCTTACAGTACTACTCTTCGTGTGGTTTCAGCACACAAATGGAATAGTTACAAATTCAGATTGAGGGTATCATTACCAGCTGAGACACAGCTACAATTGTAATAAAATGAAGAAAAACGCCACATATTTTCACATACAGATCATAGCAAACCATGCTGCTGAACTGCATGGAAAAACCCACCTCATTCACACACAAGTCAACTCATGTTGAACATTAATCATTACATAGGAGGCTAAATGAAGGGCAACAAGTAGTTATTAGTTAAAGGGCCTGTTTAACTAAAATATGAATAGATAAATAAATACATTAATTAATTATTACATCTAGTAGCTATTTTGTTGTTTGTAGTTGTTGTTTTTTTCTTATATACTGTACCATTCTGAGATTTGTGCCATTACAGTCTATGCTTCACCCCAATGAAAAAATACATATGAAATATGACTAGACCAAGACCAAGACTATCGGCTCTGTGAAGATGTACTTAGCCACAGCAGTGCTTTGAGCTTAATGCTAACATCGGCATGCTAACATGCACACACTGACAGTGCTAACACGCTGATGTTTAGCAGGTATAATGTTTACAATGTTCCCTATCTTAGTTTAGCATGTTTGCATGCTAATGTAACGGATGTGTACTCTCTCTCTTTATTGCATTGTGTTGTGTTACAGACGAATCCGTCACTCTTCGTTGGCTATCACAGCCGTTTATTCTGGTAAACAGCAGAATAGTGTCTCACAATCACATTCGTCACCATAAAGAGCTCCAGTTAGCATGAAACAGGCTACAGCAGACTGGTGATAAGTATTACACATGATATTAACAAAATACCAGTGTGGAATCACAAAAGTAGACAACTGTACCTGGTAAACAGCAGAATAGTGTCTCACAATCACATTCGTCACCATAAAGTGCTCCAGTTAGCTAAAATGAAAATAGAAATTATCAGTTTACTGTTGCCACGATTGTATCATAAAAGTTAGGTTATCAAGCTAGGCTAACCAGACTATTAAGCTAGCACAACATGGCGAGCTTTTTCATTTAAGCTAAAACAAAAGAAACAAAACTGGCCTCTAGTATAAAATTTGAGACCTCCCGTGTGGATATACTACATGCACATCATATACTACATAACATTATCACAATGAACACATTTACCTAACTATAACAGTGGAGCTCAATGTATGCAACTTACCATGAAACAGGCTACAGCAGACTGGTGATAAGTGTGTAGGAATTTACCCTAAAGTCTGCAGAATAGCACCAATAGATCATGTTACATAAAAAGCCTGTCTCATATGGGAACTACTAGCCAAATTAAAAGTTACCTTTTAATGGCAAGTGGAATTCTTAACTCTGCTACACTAGCATTTGCTAACACAAAGTACCGTTGAGACTGAATGTCTGTCATACACAAAAATATTCAAGACATTAAAAGATTTAAGCTGTTGGTGGTGTTAGATGAAAAGTCAGGGGATCACCGAAGCCATCAGGATTCATTGTCTGGGAAACAACTTGTGTCTCCTTTACTCTGGATAATCCATAGCACACACTGGCAACTGTTTTCACAGGGACTGTTTCTTTGGTTGGAAAGTATCCTGTGACATGGTGCAGTCTGTGATCTGCTAAATTTAGAGGTTTCAAGTGGTCCAGGTGTATTGAGGTTGTTAAATCAGCTGGCATTTGTCTCAGCTTCACAATGCATTAACCTGAGGTCAAAACCTGAGGTCACAGGTCAGTGTTTGTGAGGAGTAGTGCTGTTTGTGTTTGTGTTTGTGATGTTTCCTGTGTGGTCATCAACAGGCCAGGATGGGAGAGTTGTGACAGTCCCACAATGAAAGGTACACACAGATAAGACAGTGTGTGCGTAAGGAAAGTGACTTTAATAGAGAGTTCCCAAACACACCTGGAAGATGTTCTCACAAGAGATAAAAGTGCTGAAACCTCAACAGCAAATACCATTCATTAAACGGCTTGACATTTAGGATTGGATAAGATTTCACTTTGTATTCTCAATGAGGAATTTTACTTGTGTGGGTACTAGACAGAAAGAGACAAACTCATGGATGCACTTTGAAGACATGTTAAACAATGAGATAAGTCTCTCCTAGCTCAACAAACAGTGACAAGGATTTGTGTCCTATCTCCAACCAATCATCAACATTGGTTTTCTTTATTCATGAGCAATCTCTCCCAAACATTAAAGCTGCAGTTATCAACATTTTTATATCAACAATGGAATGGAATGGCCTGGGTCTGTCCGAGGTTTCTTCCTAAAAGGGAGTTCTTCCTTGCCACTGTCGCACTTACGCAATCATGCATGCTCTTGGGGGCATCACTGGAATTGTTGGGTCCTTGTAAATTATAGAGTGTGGTCTAGACCTACTCTATCTGTAAAGTGTCCTGAGATAATTCCTGTTATGATTTGACACTATAAATAAAATTTAATTGAATTGAATTGGAAAAAAAATGAATACATGTATTGTGAAAGGCATCACTTGTAGTGATGATTCCACGGAGAATCTTTACATGACTCCGCAGTTTCCCTCAGCTTTATGAAGCGTTCGAGCATCTTTCAGCTCATTGTTTTGGTTTTACTGCCTACAGCTTTACAGTTTTGATTCAGTCTTACCACTTACTTATTCTTCTTTCTCGGAAGAAAAAGGAAAAATTGTAAAAAAAATAAATAAATCCTACACAGATGGGGACTAGGATAGGATAGGAAAGGATAGAAAAGGATAGGATGAACTTTATTAATTCCCAAAGGGGAAATTGGTTTGCCACCAAGACATAACGTTACACAATACATCAACAAAGACATAGACACAACATACACAAATTAAAATTAGAGAAACATGAATTCATGGAGCCAAATATATTAATATAGCAATTGAAGTAAGCGGTTGCAGATTTTCACTCATGAAGACTGACCTAAATCCACACTGTGCTGGTCTTCTTCTTCTCTAACTCCCAGATCTGCCTGTTTCTGCTGTGTGACTTCCTGAACACGTAGTCCTTCAGGGCCAGTCCCAACATATTCAAATATGATCAATGTTGACAGGACTAGCATTTTGTTGGGTTAAAGTACAATATATTCTCCTTTCTCTCTCCAGCTCTTTCCTTTAATATTTCTTCTTCGCTGACCAAATAGGCTTATGAACTCTCTGAACTGCTTGACTGAGACTACACAAAAACCAACGCCCTTACTGGAACTGGCCGAAGGAGATAAAGCGAAGAGGAGAGAGAGAGAGCTTGTTAAAGTACTTAAACTTTAGCTCTTACTTCATCTAAAAGCTTCTACTTATGTGCTCATCCTAATAAGAGAGCAGGATGGAGGAGGACGTGCAAAGGGTAATGAAGGTCTGTTGGACGTGTGCTGCCCCTGTACGGCACGCTCCCTACAGCTGTGCAGGGTCAGCGGTCGCTGATTGGCTGATGATTTATCTCTACTATCAAGAGTGAGTGAAGTCATCTGTGCCGCATTGTGTCCAAATGGGCGTCAACCGTTTTCTGTGAGAAATGGAATGACATTTGGCAAATGGTAACTAAAACAGAGTTGTTTTGTCCCTGGGATTTCATAAGACACAAAGAGTCACATTAAAATGAATTCTACACATCCATATTCATCAAAAAGTTGTAACAATAGATGCTTCATTTTTGTTTTTACCCTTATCTGAGAGACACACTCTTTTGCACGTAGGCCTACATAATGAGCCCAAAACATTGTGACACAGGTCACACACATTACCATACACCTCATTAATGTTTCAGACATGCTTGTGTGTGTAAATGTGCACACACGTATGCAGCTCGGTCACATGGTGTTTAACAGGGAATGTTATCAGAACACATTATCGGGGCACACAGTTGAAGGTTAATTCCTGGATCATTTATATAAGGTTGGTGAAGAGGCAGATCTGATAACTCGGTCAGAAGCACCTTGCTGTGCAAATCACTCCCTTCCACACGCTAACCAGCAGCTTACACTTCTCACAAACAAACACCAGGACTCACTTCTTACAAAAGGGAGTGTACAGGCGGAAAGGAGGAGAGGGAACAGAGAGGAAGAATGTGTAATTTGGCGCCAGGTGATAAAAGAGTGTGGCAGTCAGCCATTGGGCTTTTGGTAATGGAATGTCTCTGTTACATTATACATTTAAACAATGTGACTTTCATCCTCACACACACAAACACACACACACACACACACACACACACACACACACACACACATACACATACACACACACACACACACACACACACACTCATCACGCACGCATGCACACACACACACACACACACACACACACACACACACACACGCATGCATGCACGCACGCACACAGTAAAATAAACTATAATCACAAAGACCTTCAGGGTTGTATTTATATGATAGATAATCAAGAAACTGTAATGTGTGCTTTGTGCACAAAGTCAAAACCTTTTGTTATTGACTATACATATGGCAAAAATAATGAATTAAATAATTAAGGTTATAATCCTTAAGATTTCCATTTTTAGTGGCGGGGTCCTCCATTTCGGCACGGGATCCAAATTGCTTACTTATGCACAAGGGATTCACAAAAAACAATGCATGCATGTCATCCAGCATTTTTACCATTACAGGCAAACATACTGAATTCAATAATACTGGTACTTTAACTAAAGCAGTAGTCAAGCATCAAAAGTAAAAGTGATAAATAGGCAGAATGACCTTTTAAAGAATGTTAGTTTTGGATTATTGCTACTGATGCACTAAAAGTAGGGCTGACAAACTTTACTCCACAACAATGTCTCAAAATGAGGCAACCACAGTTGCCCCTAGGAATTCTTGCATAGGGCCACAACAGACCCTAGAATTGCCACTGGTTATCTCTGCTTAATATGAACTGTGCACTGCATACTTAAGCTATTTATAGATACAAACAACTACTGTCATTTAGTAATGATTATGTTTTTTAACAAAACATGAAAAAATAAGTAGTGACCACTAAAGAGTTTAATTACAACTAAATCTGGGTTTACAGTGTACACGTTCGCATTAAAAGCATTCAACTAGTGGAACACTGGGTGGCTTTTATTGTGAAGCCGTCACAGGAAACACAATATACTGTATTTGTTGCTGAGGTAAGCGCTGAAAATGCATTCTCAAAACATGAACATTTTTGACAAAGTAGCGACTTTAGTGTTTGCTGTAGTAATTACTGTTCCCTCTGCACAAACATGAATCACCCTGACATACTGGTACCATGATGACGTTTACAAATGTGCGTCAATGTGCAGATGGATGCAGGGGAGGCTGTTAGTTGTACTTTTAAGAACGGACCACTTTATTAAAACGTGTGTGTGTTTACACGTGTATGTCTTAGTCAGCACAAACTGGGATACACTCGTTCACACATGCACTATATCCACTGTAACCTTGCCCACATGTGTGCACACATACACACAGACAAACACACACACTCTGAGTCAGCAGAAACAGGAGCTTGGTGACACCATTAATGAACCCAAGTGTTATTCTTCAATTAAACTACGGATGGATACCGAGCCAAGGGACTCCTCTCAGGACTGCTCCAGTTACATGACAGCCGAATCCTTCTCTTCCTCAAAGCTCTCTTTCTTCTTATCTTTCACTCACTCTGCCTCTCTGCTTTTTTTACTCCATCATACCTCAATACTCTCTGCTGTTAAGTCTCACTGTCTCTCTTTTTTTTTTTCCTTTTTTTTCTCCCCCATTCCATTTCGTATGCACGGTAAAGTATGAGTTGTAGCAAGTAAGCCTAATATGTCAGGCACATAGCTGCCAACCTATGTTATTACTGTACATACTTATCAGCTTTTCCACTTCCTTGGTGGTGGCTATCAATCTGTCAGTGTGCTGGAGGAAGACACAACATTGGTTGTCCTGCATTGGCCAGCAGAGGGCATCACAACTATTTGGAGCTGTCACAAGCACAAATGATAATATCTGGAAATACTACAGACAGCAACTCAAAGAGCATTTCAACCATCTATTTGTTAAATAAAGACATTTTACATAAGATTGTTTGGCGATATATACAATATTTGTTTGAGATAATGGCCCTCCACATTTTACACACCCTTGAAGTGCTTTTTTAATTTTGGTTATTTTTTTGGTTTTACTTTTTACTTTTTAGGCTATAATTTAAATCAGATGAAGACCGTAAGCCTTTATTTGACTTAATGCCATTGTTTCGCTTTAGTAAGCTTTTGCCTCTACTGAATTTTAAAATGACTTTAAGCTTTTAACTAGCAACAAGCAGAGGAAAAAATAATGTCCCCTTTTCAAGCAGAATGAATTCAACATGTGCAAGTGGTGGGAAGTAACTAAGTAGGCTACATTTATCTAAGTCATTTACTTAAGTCAGCTTTTGAGGTACTTGTACTTTACTTGAGTATTTCCATTGTATGCTACTTTATATTTCACTCCACAACATGTATTTATCAGATGCTGTTACTAGTTACCTTTCAGATTTTACATACACAATTTATGATTGAATAATAAAATACAATGCATTGCTATCAGCAGTAAAAGTTAGCTCCATGTCAACCAGCTCCATTGAGTAGGCTGTTTACTGTTTACACGTTAATGCACCAATAATAATTAATACTACAGTATTACAACACTGCATAGTGACTCATTTTACTTTTGATAATTCATGTACATGTTTTGCTAACACTTCATCACTTTTACTTAGGCACCATTTCTAATGGAGTACTTTTACTTGTGATAGAGTATTTTCATTCCGGCTTTTCCTTTAGTAAATTATAGGAATATCTCCCCGCCATGGACATGTAGCCTACACGAACCCAATGTTGGAAAGAGGCTGTGTATAATTACATCATCTCCATCATCATCATCGTCATTATCAGCAGCGTTACAATCATGATAAAGGAGCTGTGTGAAGATGTCTCACTGACAATCTCTCTGATTCCCTGTTGCTCTGCATTGCCCTCCTCTTCCTCACGGGGATGTTTCAGCTGCTGCTCGAGCATGACCGGTCAGGTGGCTTCTTCCATTCTCCGTCAGTGAAGTAACAGGGAGGAAGTCACGACGCTCAGGCTCCTACTTTCCATTAAGGGGTGTGCGTGCTGGCGTACAGTGACCTGCGCGGTGGATCACGGATGACAACGTTGCACGGCGCACGCACGCATTCATACACAGAGACGCATAGGCATACGTGGCCGGGCACACACGCTCTGGCCATCGAGTTGGGTTTCGTGGAAATTTTGGAGCACATCCTCGAGTAAGAACAAGACTGGGAAATATGTGCCCTAATACCACGGTGTAGGCTACTAACCTTAGCAGGGGGGAATACACGTTTAGCAACCAAAAAAATCACAGAAGGGACCACCCGATGTTGAATTGTCTGTTGTATATGTGCGCTAAAATGCGTAATTTCCTCAAAATGAATGAGTTAGGAAATAACCTATAAGACTTTTTAATTTGCTACAACAACTAGGTCTGTATATAAACCATAACGAGTAATAATAACCCAAACAGTTATTGTATATTATTAGATTTGGCATCATTGACAGGGCTTTAAAAAGACGCACAGGACATGTGATGAAGAACTGGATTAAAGGCATGTAAAGAGCGAGTGATATTTCAGCCGGTGACACTAAAGTACCACAATCACAATATCAGGATGCACTCATTCCTTTTTTTCTCAAATAAAAAATAAATAAAAATAGACTGGCGCCTCTGAACTCAGCTTTTAATAGCTTGCTGGTGATGCGGTCACATGTTTAATAGGTGAAACGTTGGAAAAAGACTTCGGAGTGCTGTAGCCTATATCAGCCCATAGAGGACACACCTACCCTGTTCTAATCATCCACCAATCATCCACGTCCAGTCTAGTTGCCACACACACAGCCACAGTACGGAGTGTGTGTCGAACTGTCTGTCCAAACGGAGAGAGCTGACCTGCTTAGAGCGCAGCGCAGTGACAGAGGAGTAAAAAAAAAGCCAGTGCAAATAGATAATGTTCTTTGGGACTGAGAGTATCTCTCAGCGCGTTTTTCTTTTTCACTGAACGTCATCCTGGTCCATGGGTTCAAGTAGCACACAGGAGTAGGCTACAAGTTTCCAATGGACAGATACTTGGAAACGGCTGGCGCAACAAGCATGGGATTATTTTTGTAATGTGGATTGCTATTGCCTTGCAGAAAAATAAAGGTCTGCTGAGGAACAATGTGAGACGTTTTGCGTCTTGGATTCTCGTGTTTCTGGATATCTTGAAAATCATTGGCAATAGTTGAGAAGGCAGAAGTTATGCGCAAAGGATTGCATGCTCCGACCCCGGGACCAACATGGATTTGCCATTACAACCCCCTGTCCCTTATTTAGACAAATTTTAGCCGGTTCACTTGTGTTGTAGTTGTTGTTGTTGTACTTGTTGTAAACTTCATGTTTGGATTTTAAAACGTCGCCTGCCTTTGGATTGGATTTCCAACACCATGAACTTTATTGACAGTTTGACACTATTATTTTTGACGCTGTCAGCTGTCAAGGTGAGTCAAGTGTCCCTGAGAGCAAACTGGACAGAAAAGAAAAAACATCAGCCGACCTATTGTAATGTAGTCACTGGTCATGAATGTGTAGTTTGTCCTTGCCTTCCCTCTGGCTAGGTCATCGCTCGTGTTTAAACAAGCTGAAATGTTTAGTGGCTTTGGGGAGATTACAACAGCCATTACGCCAAGCCGACACTATATACACCTAACCCACACACTCGTGGGTGGTGCGCTTTTTGTGTTGCAAATGCGGCATATGTGAGGATTTTTAAATAATGTTGTGAAGTTTGACGCTGGGTGATTGCAGGCCTGCTCTTAAACCACCTTGGAGATATTATTACGCTTTAAAGGCGCAGTGGCTCCATTCTGAATTAGGACATGTGAGCAGGTTCACGTATGGCAGTGAGACGGCTCAATAAGAAGAAATCCTACTTTTAACAATATTATTCAACACTCAGTTTCAGGAGAAAAAAACAGTATTATCATGTTTGATTAATCAGGTTGACACGAGAATTGGCTGTTTGAGAGTGCAATAAATCGTGTTCCATATAATCATTAATCAAGTGCAGTGTGCCCAGGGAAGCTTTGAGCAAAGGTTTCCCGGTGGAATTTCAACATTTCAATAGGAGGCTGCATTTTTTCCAGCAAAATGATTGGACTTTGAAGGTTTATTTCTAATATGAATTTGCCACCTCGATGAAGCAATGATGTTTTACATAGTTCTCTATCGAGCATCACAGCTGAGTTATTGAAATATTCCCTCTCCAGAGTCCAGTAAAGTGTTTATTCATCTAACTGGTTGATTAAATGACAGCTAAGCCCCCCAGTGCACGCTGAATAGTTTTAGGATGCTGTCTCAGTTGCTCTTTACCACTCGAACTATCATCGGTTTAGGGGCCGGTGTTCGCAGCTTGTCACCCTTCCATTATTAATACAGTATAAAGTGTTTTGGGGGGCTGGGGTCTCTCAGCCCACAAGGTTGAACCCTCTCACGCCACCGGAAGAGGGTGGAGACTGCGGCACCCACAGTCAAACACTTTTTTCTTTTTACTTTTCATTAAGGAATGGAAAAAAGTTTCACCGGTGCTAGAGGACTGGGTCTCACGCAATATTGGCGAGATATTGCGCGAGTTGCGCGCGCATGTAGGCCTACGTGTGTGTGTGTGTGTGTGTGTGTGTGTGTGTGTGTGTGTGTGTGTGTGTGTGTGTGAGAGAGAGAGAGAGAGAGAGAGAGAGAGAGAGAGAGAGAGAGAGAGAGAGAGAGAGAGAGAGAGAGTGTGTGTGTGTGTGTGTGTGTGTGTGTGTGTGTGTGTGTGTGTGTGTGTGAGGGGGGGGGGGGGGGTTGCGCGTATGTCAAAGCGAGAAAAAGTTGTGGGTAACGCGCGCACAGATGGAAAGTTGCCAAAATCCTTTGTGGTCCGTGGTGTGGTGACAGCTACCCCCTGTGAGGGAAAGTAGCAGGCTAACATTCTTACCGGTTTTAATGGCGACAGTTATTAATCCGCGTTGCCAAGAGCCGGCGGAGGCACACATTAAAGGCTTGATAACTGACACAAAAACCAACACAGTAATTCAAACGTTTATGGCGTTTTGCCTATGTGGTAAAATATGTCAGCTTGTTTGTCACGTTGTAGTCTACCTTTGGTCAAATATATGGCCATATAAGGCCTCATACATCACATATATACTAAATAACGTTATTTTCAAATGCCTATAGAACACATAGTATTCTATAATACTATGTCTCATGACTCTCATTGCCCCCCTATATTATATAGGCCAAGATAAGATGCATTATGTGGTTTTCATATTCTGTCAGCGGTCAACAGAAATGTCAAAATGTAAATACATTTTTTGCGCAACTGTGGATAAGTAGAGGGCAAGGGCAGCAGTTTCATGAGCTTTTGCACAATCTATTGTTAGCCTACTAACCGTTTGCTTTTTTCCTCCTTGCAGAGCGCCCACATACCGAAGGCCACAGAAAGAGGTCCACATGACGGTAGGTGTCCCACAGGGCACCGTGGGAATACAGCCTGCTCTGGGCTCCCTGGTTGGCACACAGCCAAATAGAAAAGGGCCGGTTTGAGGTTCACCTTGATATTAAAGGGAAATTATCGCCTCCTAGTGGACAACTACATAGTTTAACCCTGTCCAGATGTATGAGAGCAGTTCACTCTTAAATCTCAACTCTTGGACGTTTTCATCCTGGACAACATTCCTTCTTGTTTGAGGTTAAACTGGAGAAATGTTATGGAGACCAGACTCTTGGAATTTCACCCTCTTGGCCCACAATTTCATTTTGCACAATTCCAGCATTGCCCAATCAAATTTGGACAATCAGAAGCTGAACTTCATGATATTATTCAGTGTCAGTATATTTGGTTTGGCTTCCCAGAGGGCTCTCAGGCTGAGGTTGTTTTAGGCTCTGAGTGATATTTTGGAGGTGATGTCTGTCTGTGTGCTAATATCTTTCTCAAGAGCAGAACTCCTGCTAAAACTGAATGGGGGGAAAAGTAGAGTTTTAAAATGGGGTAACACTCAAGTCCAGCATTTATCTGATGCAGCAGATGGGGTCCAGCTAGATATAGAGTACTTTAAAGATTGTGTGTGTGTGTGTGTGTGTGTGTGTGTGTGTGTGTGTGTGTGTGTGTGTGTGTGTGTAAAAGTAGGTACATTTCTATAAACCAAGTGCATCTCTATTGAATAATAGAAAATAAGGTGTATGTGTGTGTGTGTGTGTGTGTGTGTGTGTGTGTGTGTGTGTGTGTGTGTGTGTGTGTGTGTGTATGTGTATGTGCATGTGTGTGTTTTAATCTCCTTCACTGTGACTCCTCTGTGAGCCAGCCAGCATTTTTAAATGCACTTCTCCTTTTAGGTGTGTGTGTGTGTTATTGTTACAGCACTGTAGTGTTGGAGAGTCAGTGCTTTAGACTAAAGCTCTGCTGCCATTTTATAACGCTTGCACATTGTGACTCTGTCTCCCAGTGATCCCTTTAATGGAGGTGTACAACAAGAGTTTGTGTCAGCCTCGAGAGCTGCTGGTGGAGATTCTGCAGGAGTATCCGGAGGAGGTGGAGCATATCTTCATCCCATCCTGCGTGGTGTTGACGCGCTGCGCCGGTTGCTGCAACGATGAGATGCTGCAGTGCATGCCAACATCCAGCTATAACATTACAATGGAGGTCAGCGGCGTTATTGATTAAAACAGCTATACTTTTGATGTTTTGTGCAGTGGGGTTCAGAGGGGTGGGAGTGATGGGGGCTGCCCCTTTTTGCTTTTTTGAAACCCTTATTTATCCAGGATGTGTATGTGCACATGTATATGTATGTATAGATTTATACTTTGTTTTTGCCTAAATGTCACACCAGAGGGGCACATGGGCTCCTCAAGTGTCCCTCTGATCGGTCCAGAGCCCTACTGCTCAATCCAAGTGTCCCTGCTGTTTGCCCAAAGGCTGCTCAGGTGTCACCTTTTGGCAAAAATCAACCCTATACTTGGCCCTTTTTTCACTTTCAGCCCTTTGGTTCTCTGTGTATGAGGAGTCAGTTTGTCTTTTTTCGATCACTGAGAAGTGAAAAAACGTAATTTCTAGTAGAAGGTGACAATCATTTTGAACTTTGCATCTCAGTTCATGGTTTCTCTTCCTTTTTTCTAATCATTAGTCAGGTTTCCAATCAGCACATTTTCGCCCTCTCTTCAGTTTATATTCAGAGACTTTTACAGTATGTGAAAATTTAACATTAAACTGAATACATGTCGATCCTCTTTCACTTGGGTTAATATGAATATATAAATATAATACTGAATTTGAATGATTACATCTGAACCTTAGTGATTTCTCTGTGTAACCCTTTTGTTCATCCTCTTGCTTACAGTATGAATGCTTTAATTCTAACTCTGAGGACAAGAAGTTAAGGAATACTATAAATCAATATAATGTCATTCAAATCTGTGACGATTTCTCTTTCTTCTTTTTTTTTTCTTTTTACAGATTAAAAGAATAAAACCCCAAAGGCAACAAAATGATATTTTCATGAGTTTTACAGAACACAGCGCATGTGAGTGTAGGTAAGAAACCCTGAACACACTCTGAAACACACACAATGTGAGTGAAATACTAACCGCTGTGTGGCAGAGCAGAGGTCGACCAAACACGTCATGTAAAGTTTTGGTCTTCTGTTTGCCTCTGACACATTCAACAGATGCATACATGTATAAGCTGGATTCCTGTCTTATCGTTGCTACTTTTTCTTCACTGATCATACAAAGACATTTAAGCACATCCCAGCACATATCCTCCATATTGCTTTTGTTTATCCTCATTCCATCGCATTGCTCAAGTAAAGGAGATACATTTGTGAGTACAGTGCTACCTAATCCTTTGTTTTCCTTCTGTGGCATGTAGAGGTCACTCATGGAACGACATAGGTTTGATAGCTTTAGTTATTGATCTCGGAGATAAGTACTGCGTGTCCTTTTTGTGGCCTCAAGGTGACTTCTTCTGGTTAGACTTACGGTATAATGATTTATAAATGTTGTGGATCAGATCAGATTGTTATTCTCTGTTGTTTTGATAGGCAGCAATATAATCTGTTAAAGCCAGCTGTAAAAAGAGATAAGTGCAGCTAAATTAAATGAGTATATTCTCATTGTGCTGGCGTTTAAGCTCAACATGCACAAACAAAATCAGATGGTTCCCAAAAGTAAAACGATGGAAAAGTAAAGATTTCATCCTCATATCAATGTCACTCTTAAGGTCAATCATTAACACATATGTCACATTCCCTAGCTCTTGGGCCTCTGTTGAAAACTTCCTGATGTTTTGTCAAAATCTGATTAACATTCATCATCCTCCCACGTTTATAGGAAATCTAAAAAGCAAAACAAACAGGGCGGACAATTGGCCGAGGACCAAGCTCTCTCTATTCTGAGTTATCAAATTTGAAATATGTTTATGCTTTGTTCAGTGAGGCTGCAGCAGTCTGTCTGGCTATAAAGTAATGTCACTCTGAACTTACTGCTGCCTGTGATGACACAATACTTTGGTGTAAAACCATTTACATGTAACTATAAAATTTTAGGGCATCTTCATGAAATTTTAGATGCCGTATCCAATCTATTTGTTGCTGTCTTACATTTTTTGACTTCATTGTATTGTTCTGGAAATGCATGCATTAATTGCTATTAACAGATCACCAAGTCACTGCCAAACTGTTCAGAATAAAATACAATATGTAACTTGACTTATAACAAGTGAGTAACTCAAGTGGGATTTTAAAGTACTTATTTCCATTTAACGCTAGTACTACAATTAGCAGTAACTTCATAGAGCTGCAGCATTGTTAACAGTGAGGCTGATATCAAAAAAAGCGCCCTTCAGCGTGTTTGTAGAACGCACCAGGGAGAGCAGCAGCTACACGGGGTTTAAGGATGACGTAGCACTTAGAGCGGCAACGGTAGTGAGTAGTATGAAGGGCCGAAAATCCGCGTAGGGAGGTTGGTTGGGGTGGTGGATGAGTCAAACACAGGACTTTCACCCAGGAGACCGGGAATCGTGTCCCACGTGTCACGTTTCCTAAACCCAACCGTCGCTTTCTTCTTTTACTAAATCCAAACGTCCGTTCTTCTTTTCCTAAACCCAACTGTCCATTCTTCTTTTCCTAAACCCAAATGTCCGTTCTTCTTTTCCTAAACTCAACCTTCCATTCTTCCCGTGTGTCACGGAAACATAAGCCCACCCACGACCTTTTCCTTAACCTAACTGCGTCAAAAGTGACGCCAATAGTCCCGACCAAGCTCGTTTAGATAAGTGCGTTTAGATATGATGTTAAAGGAGACTTTTAGCGTCAATAACGACAAAGGCACCTGACCATCTGCCCGTATTTTACAAGATGGGAGTGAGAATCTGTTGCAAAAACAGGGTTTGAGTTCATGAAAATGTGAAGCAATTGTGCCTGTAACCATCTACATTCAAGTGTTGCTTGCAGTGCATCAGTAACAATAATCCAATTTAACATGCTTTAAAGGATCATTATGCCTATTTAGTACTTTTACTTTTGATGTTTGAGTACATTTTGTTGTTAAAGCTACTTTTTATATTTTGGTATTGCTACTTTTACCTAAGTAAAGGTTTTTCTTTTACCTTTCCATATACCTTAATAGATTTCAGTGCAGGTGATTCACAGTACCACATACAGTATGTATCGGCCAACAGATTTTAGTCATCTTCAGATTCTGTATATGCACACATATTTTCATGTTTTATTCAGCATATTCATGTAGTTATTGTACCAGTATTTAAAATAGAAACTTGGCTGTGTGTCTATGACCTTTTTGAATGATACACTGTTTCCTAACACTTTTGGCACTTTGTCTCCAGAGTGTGCCAGCAGTTGTATTGCTCCACACGCTGTTATCACAAATTTCGTCACATCATGGACGAGAAGTGAAACAAACCTGACAGCCTGCTATTGTAGTCCTGCTTGTATGTGTGTGTATATCTCTCAGGGAACATGCCCCTTTGAGTGCATGTTTATGAGTGTGTGCACTGCTTTATTTCCCAACAAATCTGCTTCTTTTACTGTGCGAAAGTGAAAGATAGTTTTATCACAGTTTCTGGTAAAATGCGGTGATTAGTGATTAGAAAAAAATGACCTGTGCTGATAATGAGTCTCTGGTCTCTGTTGATCTTGATAAGTATTTGTTTACCAAGTAACTATGGTGTGCTGTGATCTAATGTCATGTTGTTTTGTCCCTACCTTTCAGGTTAAAGAAAGAAATGAAAGAACAGAAAGAAAAGTGAGTACAGTACTCTTTCTGCATGGATTGGGTTTTTTTTTTCAGGGGGAAACAATGGGGACTTGAGATTTGATCTTTTTCCTCCCCTGCAAACAGACTCTCACTCACGTCATCTGCAGCTCCCCGCCTTGCTGACATTATCCTGTATGCTCTTTCTCACCTAATTTATCCATCTGTTATTTCCTCACTCCTTTTTCCTCTGTCTCTCCATTTTCTCTCACACAGACACACTCAAACACCACACTAAACACTCCACACCGATAATATTTCAATTAAAAAAGACAAGCAAGAGACAAGCTACTACATGAGACCATGTCATGCTGAGATAAGCATGCAGCTCTCAGGTGATAAACACGGGAAATACCAGCTCAGTCCATTCAGGTGAATGAGTGACACTTGATGAGGCCATTGCCCTCTCTATTCCTGTCCTTTACACTTTTCCTCCCTTTTCGATCTCATCTTTATGTTCCTCTCCCCTCTTCTTTAATGTTTACATCCCACTTAGCATCTGTTACTCCTGTTACTGGTCGCTCTGATATAGATAACAGTGTTTTTAAAGACCGGTTAAGCTTTTGTGTTTATGGTCCTAGCTTAAGTGTTCTTCTCTTCCCATAGAGAAGAAATCAGTGTGGTTATTCAAACTCTTTTAATTATCCTTCTGCACGCAGACATTATCTTTCCGTTGCAGGGTGGTTGTTGGTTGTATTTTGGTTTTGTGTCAGATCGTCTGTCATATAGATAAGAGCTAGTTTTGAGACCTCTTTAACCTTGTCTTAACTGTTTACGAGTACGGATTTGGTGGCGTGCGTCTACAAAGTGATAGTCTTAGGGTCGTTCAACTGCTTTCAAGTTTAGTTTTATCATCAGTCGCTGACCTCTCAGTAGTGACAGGTCCCTGGAGGTCTGTCAGGGTGAGTCATCCTGCGGAGGTTGGGAAACTTGTGAACTGTCAACGTCGACAGTGAAACTCAACTGATCTCTGAACAATTAAAAACAGGAAATTCCTACATTTACAGCAGCTACAGTACACCCTGTTCCATCCTTACTGCACTTCGTCATATTTGTCATCCAGTCCCAGCTCGGTCTGACCTAGCATCATTGAATGGATTGCCTGATCCCCTGACTTTTCATATAGCGCCAACATTAGGTCAACATTCATTTGGTCATGACACACACTCTGAAATGATAATAACTGCAAAACTAATGACATTCCCATCAGCCTCAGCTGCACTTTGTGTTTAATGCTAATTAGCAAATGTTAGCATGCTAACACGGTAAACATTGCAAATATTATACCTGCTAAACATCAACATGTCAGCGCTCGGGAAGGAACTTGTTTTGGTGCAACGTGTACGTTCAAAAGTTGTTTTAGTCGTGCAACAGAAAACTCAGATTGGACAGATAGTCTAGCTAGCTGTCTGGGTTTACCCTGCAGAGATCTGAGGAGCAGTCAACCATAGTCCTCATAAATCCACAGGAGTTTAAAATTCCAACACAAAGAAAGCGGAAGGTCATCCGGCCGAAAAGAGTGAAATCCGGCGGAATTTCCGGCGGATTCGGAGCAATCCTGGAAGATGAATGTCATGGATATAGACTAGGTCTCACCCTATAATTGTGTTGAGCACATACACATAAACTTATTATTCCATTCTAGCTCGGGCCAGACTAATCATGGTGAAGTAAAAATAATGTTTTACTATTACACAGTTCTTCTGCTTGTCCACAGAGACATGTCGCAACATTTCTATTTGGGTATTCCAGAAGTTTTCGGTGTAGTTGTATACATCTTAGACAGCATAAGCTTGTGAAACCCAGTTTGTTTTTGAACACGCAATCTAGCCTGCACCTATGAAACTCTAGGTGTATGCTTTACAGGCTTGTCCTGCTGTGGTCTGATACAAGTTGAATCAGCCATAAATAGTTGACCTAGATAGGTTGAAAGATGCAGTTTTGGTGAAGTCCAAGTTCATTGTCCTCAATCCATCTTGGAAATTTCAGAACAGCCAGTCAAGCCAAAGCTCAAACTATTAACCACACAGTCTGCAAAGCCACTGTACTGTTTGACGAAAAGAAATCTTGTTGGTCGGACAATAAAGCTGGTTTTACACTTAAAAGTAATGTTTTAGTTCATTTCAACAGTTCAACAAAAAAGTGGTTGTTTTTTTTGTGCTGCAAACTTGCTCATCACTTACTGAAAAAACATTGGTAATTTTAGATATCTCCCATGTGAACAATACAGACGCCTTTCTCATAACATGATGATATGTTATTATTCCAAAGTAGACTAAGTCTATACACAATCATCTAATTAAACAATATCCTGTTTTGAATGACATGAAAATGAAATGAAAAAAAAGATTGTTAATAATCAGTTTTTTTTTAACCAATTATCAGTTTAGGCCTTTCTACACACATCAGTCCTTCTTTACTCAGTCTCTCAGGCATCTCTCTGCGTTGTTGTCCTCTTTCTCTTGCAGAAAATCCCGGAAAGGCAAGGGTAAAGGCCAAAAGAGAAAACGAAAGAAAAACCGCGACAAAACAATTCACGATGCGTATGTCAGCTCCGCCTTCTCCACTTACCTGCATCTGAGTGTAGTGCTTCTCATAATTAAGCTCATTTGGGAGGAGCTCATTTGCCCCTTTTAATTTGCACCGTTAGCCACATCAGTTAGCATGTTGCTTCTGTGTATTGTCCTAACTTTGTCTCGTCAGTCATGTTTTACATACCTAGAGTATCAGTGTCTAAGCGCCCTGTTTGCTAACCTGTTTGCTAACATAGCTTTCGCAAAACTTTACAGCGATAACCAGGGAAGTACAGCAGACATGCCAACCAAATCCCACATCACAAGAAATGAACCATAACCCATTGCCACCCGTCAAAATACCCATCTAATCTCCCCCCAAACCTTACTAGCCCCCAGTTTGTAAGAAAACCACTCTCTATGGTTGAGACTGGGACAATGGTGGGGATGAGATATAGCAGCGTAGCATGAAAAACAGTAGAAACTTGAGTTGCTCCTAACATCTTGTCAGATAGCTAGATTTCTGATTGATAATGGACATGTTTAAATAAACAAGAATAAACAGATTGGCTGTTAGCTGTTACTTGAACCCTCTACTGAAACAAGATCACAGCTCCACCAGCATGGCTTTGCAGACCGGCTCATAACTGTTGTGGTATCTGTGCTGGGATCACCAGGATTGTAATCACAGCCTTGTGTTCAGTGTTGAGTCTGTGCCGCTTTGCTGTGTCTCGTACCCGTCTCCATTCCACTCTTTGTTCTTTTCATCTTTATAAACAGGTTGTGCTGTCCTGTGCATAATGCTGGTACTTTTTATGTAATGTAAAGATATGAGTGATGGCTATCTATTGACTTTTTTTTTGTCTTTTATTTCTTTTGCTACTGGGGATATGTAAACCAGCAAATTGTTTAGCAACTCCTGTTTTGTGTCTTTGCCTGCTTTTGTCTCTGAAACAAAATCACCCATATTTTATTCAAAAATAATATAAAGATGATCTCATGTTTCTTCAGAGCTCATACTGTGAAAGAATACATGTCTGTGTTTTTATTTGTACATTGAGACATAAATGGAGTATCTGAGCCTTCATCTGTCAATTTTCAGCCTCTGTTCTTAATCTAATGTCTCTCTGTTGGAATCATAGTCTGCAGTTTTCACTCAATAAAATGAAATATGTCTTGACGGAGCACCAAGCAGACCCTTGAGTCTTCTTTAATAAGAGTTTGACATTTGTATAAGTGAGAACAAGGTCATTGACAGGCAGTTCAAAGCCATCTGTGTCGTTTTCTGTTGCATGAACCAGTCCAGAGCTTTGCTCACTGCATGTTGATCACATACAAGGCATTTGTGAGCGGTCCAATAAATGCGGTAGGGTTTGGGGGGCGTCAGGGAGGTTAATTTTACTGCTTGAATATTTGCATGCTCTGTGGGAACCTGTATGCAATACTACCCAACTGTCACATGCGGTACAACTTGTCGGGGAGTGGCTTAGAAAAGCAAACTGGAGTGTACAAAATTATTGACCTAAGGATGACCTTTCTTATGGGTGGTAATGGTACACTGTGATAATCATCTTCTGTCCCCCTCTTCCTTCCAATCTCTGTCTCTCTCTGTCCAGTGTTTGTGAACCATGTTGTGATCACTGCTCAGAGAGGAGGAAGCGCTTGTTCGTGCAGGATCCCGCAACCTGCCGGTGCTCCTGCAAACACACAGATGAATACTGTAAAGAACGCCAGCTAGAGCTCAACGAGAGGACCTGCAAGTAAGTGCTGTCATTTAAGAGAGCCAAAGTGAATATAACTTGTTCTGTTTCAGAAGTAAGAAAACATCATTTAAAGGGCCTTCAGTTATTCTGGCTGATTAGACCTCTTCCCAGGACTCTGTGGGTGTGTATAAACTGATTGATTAACATCTTCCTGAGCCTCCAGTTAACTCTGTTGCACCTGTTAGGGTAGGACACATGACATCTTTATCAATTCTTATTGGTAGATGAAATTTGTGACGTAAGAAATTCCCATCTATGCTCCGGCACACCTTTAACCTGGGCAGAGGTCTTATCAGCCAGAACAACTAAAAACAAATGTGTGGGTGTCCAGGGCCTTTAAAACCACATTAATTAGTAAAAATACAAATTACTAAAAATCACTTGGGGTCACCTGGTGGCCCTGGAGTCCATCAGCAAAACTTCTTCCCTATCTTTCTCTTGTTCCCTGTCATAGATCTAGAGTCTATCCATAATAATAAATGCAAAATTGTCCGAAACAAAAGATAGTTTAAAAAAATTGTTTGTATGCGATAGGGGTTGTGTACGAGACGGATACGAGACACAGCAAAGCAGCACAGACATAGTGATGAACCCAAAGTGAATCATCACAGACTCAAATCAATGTTAATGTTGCTCAATTTCTCCTGGTTGGTGTTTAAATAGTCAACTGATTGCTGACACGTTCACCATACAACCTTAAAAGATGATAATATATCAATGTTGTCTTCATGGTTTGTTTCTACTGCCCCCAAGTGGCCAAAAAAGTATTGCAGAAATATGTGACTCAGTTAGCTAGTGGAATACTGTAGTAGCTGGTATGAATGCAACACTGTGACTTCGGCGCTCTGTGTTTATGTGTGTATATGTCTGAGAAAGAGGCCAAAGGACACTCCTATCTACAGCCTGTTTTTTTCTTGTTCTGATAATGGTTTATGCTTCCCTTCTTGTTTAGATGTGACAAGCCAAGGAGATGAGAGAGGTGGCAGTACCAGATGTACAAGATGAAGGAATATTCTAGAGATATTTCACAGCACAGCACTTTGACCTTTGAACCGTTAGCGCTTCTTTTCTGTGGAAAGCATTCCCCTTGAGAGAGAACACTAAGAAAGACTGAACTGAAGTTTCCTCCCACTGTGTATCTGTGTGTATATAGACCATGATAAAAGAAAAAAAAGAGTACAGAATTGTTATGCTGCTACAGAAACAAATAACTAAACCCATCATTAGACAAAAAGCAAATAGCCGCCATGTGGTTTTACATTTCTAACAGGCTTGCGATGCAGGTGTAGTCTTGTTGTCAATTCATTGTATGCAATTACTTCACTGGATATGAGTCTCTACTGTGGTTGTGTGTCAATCATAAAATTGCAAACCTCTCAATCTAAGATATATTTAACTGCTAAAATACCAGGTGAGGCTGAAGAGGACATGGGAGTGCATTCTCCTTTCAAAAATGATGGATTATCATCGCTCGATGTCTACTTTTGCTTTTGGAGTATAACAGCAGGACAACTGGGACATCTGAATCTGTCTCTATATATTAGTTCCTGTACAGACATGCAGGACTGACGTGGACTCACACAATGTCAGCATTGTGATCAGCTTGCAGGAGAAGAGACTCCGACAGTGCCATATGTACTTTTAAAGGGATACTGGTTGTCAATAGAGCATCTAATGTTTTGCTATGTCCTACATGAAAACCACTGAAAACATCCTATACTGTAGTTTGATTCCATTTGAAAAACTGTGCCTCAAAAAATGTACTGAGAAATCTTTCGAGTGCTTTTTAAATTATTTTTTGTTTCCTTTTTTCAGGAGAGGGTATGGTCAAAGTGGTTTTGTTAGTAGTTGTTTAACTCAATACAGAATATATTGATTACATAGCTTCTTCTCTGAACATGTACATACTTAATATCCCTTTATGCCATAGTCCATTCTAGATAATTTATAACGTTAGAGTATTTTTCAGTATTCAGTCTTCTACCCATATTTAATTTGGTCTATTTATATATGCAGTGTTATGTACCTGTGGCAGTCCTATCTCCCCCTTCATGTGTGAGGTGACTGACGGCTACTCGTCGCGTTGAGACTCTCTGTGCTTTTCTACGAAACAAACAAAAAACAACAAAAAAATCAGAAAATGTGTTAACATTCCCTAAATGGATCATTTGTACTGGTGTACTCATGACATCTCTGGATTTTTCAACCCCTCTTATCTAAGGGTGTGGGCACTGTGTAGGATTTTAACATGTGTGTATCTGTGTGTGTGTGTGTGTGTGTGTGTGTGTGTGTGTGTGTGTGTGTGTGTGTGTGTGTGAGTGGGTGTTAGTAAGTTGTATTTAAGTAGTATGTTTTAAATTTGGGTAACAATCTGCATCCTTTCTGCCATCAGCCTTAGAGCCATCATTATTAGTTCTCTTTGTCTCTCCTTCACTATTAACATGTTTTCTGTGGCTATGTAAAACAGTAAAGCATATTTATTTTCAAATTATATTGTTTTTATATAAAATAAGGAAAAGGTTGCTGTGTTGTGAATGCTGTGTTTTCAAGAAGTTTAATTAGGCAACAAGAGGTTTCCATGTTTTTGTGCGACAAGTTGACACTCACACGTAAGAATCCCTGCAGAATGTAATCTGAAAGAAAATACAACAGAGAAATAAGAAACATCCGCACGCTTTTCATTACGGACAGAAAGATATTCAGCCTTATGAATAAAATGGCACTTTGAAGCAGTGTGCAGTAATTTCATCTGTTAAATCTAACTGTAGATGGCCATTAAGGAGTGCTGGAAGTAAACGTTTTTTGAGAACTGTGATCACTATTAATGTAAAAAAAAACATTAACAACAGCAAAATAATCTATCAAGAAAAAACAACTAACTAGTAGAATAGCACAAGAGAAGCAGTTCAGTTAGTTAGGTTTTGTCAAAGCCCCTCATTCAGTTCTATGAAACCACTGTGTAGACGCAGACACAGCAAAGGTGTTCACGACGCAGAGGTCTCTAGAAAAAAAGTTGAACCTGTCTTAAGTTTTGCTGCAACACAATGCAACAAAATCTATGAAAACACTGTGTTTGGCAATCAAATACATCCAAGCACACATTTCTAGATTACTACAATGAAATGGGTGATTTTACCGTTTACATCGCAATTGTTAAACTAGAAGATAAAATGATTGAAACGAGTACCGACAACAATAAATACTTAAAGATTGAGAGATCAATCTCGCCGAGTCATTTTGAAGGTCATCGTTCAGCTAGATCAAATCTGTGCGAGGCGAATGAGGCGATATCTACTTGCATCAAGAAACAGTTCAGCTTGCCTCGTTAGAGTGAAATTCTGGTTTCGCTGCAACATTAGGCTATTGGTCATTTTCCACGAGTCCAAGAACCTTTTTAGGAAATCATAAAAACGACTTAGAACAAAACGTCCCTGGAACATGTTTCCAATTTTGGCACTTGGTCTGCACTGCCTGTCACCTCCCAGTTTTCTTGGCAAAGAAATTCTCACTTTTGGGGCATGTTGACACTTAGCGCATGTATTTTACAACAAACTTTGTACTTGTAACTTGTTGATGAAAACCATTTTATCAGGTTATCATGTTACAGGTCCCCATTCAGGGAGGACAAAGAGCAGTTTCAGCTACATGGGATTAGTGACTTTTTCAGTGACACTGCAGCAGTAGCTGAGCTCTAGGCCCCTGGCCCAAATCTAACCCTTATGAATGTAGATTAACTGAAGGATATGGTTCTTTGGCCATGTTTGTTTTGAAACTCGCTCCCTCTTATGCCACTTGCTTGCGGATTCCCGCTGGATTAGTTCCTGCATTTCGCTAATGCTCTGCTGGGCTCTCCCTGTGTCATGCTCTTTATGCATACCTAAATATAATGCACACCATGTAATCCCTGTAAATTGTGGGGCCTCCTTCACTGAGTAAAACACCCCAAAGAATGTCAAAAGCCATCTAATCTGTGATTTAGCAGGAACCCATGAACCCAGCGAGCAAGCTAGCAGTTTATTCTAGTCCGTTAAACTGTGTTGACATGTAAAATGCATCGGGGGGGGGGTACTTATTGTTTTTAAGTGTGATGCCACCAAAGAAGTTAAGTTCTGAGGCTTTAAGACACATCATTTTAGTTAAGAAAACCCAACATCAACCCACTTTGTTCAAAAGAAAAGTCCCTAAATTAACTTGCCTTTCACAAGCTTTAAAGGGGTTTGTTAAGGGTAGATGTCAAAGAGTAGTCTTGAGCAGATGAGATTTATTAATTTTTTCCCCAATTAAGGCCATGGAGGAAAGAATGATAATATAAAAATTAACAAAATTAAGGAAAGCAACAAAAAATGTACTTTCAAGAAAATAAAGTAAAATTGACGTGGGAGTCAAAACAAGCAGATAATACCAACATACAACTGTTTTCTAATTGACCTTAAATCAAGTCAATACTGAGGGCATCCAACAGTCTTACATCATCCTCCCTCAGGTTTTCCTCAAACTCCCCCCAGCAACAGCCACTGCCAGTCTATATAAGCCTGAAGCCCGCCCCTCAAATTGGAACATACCAACACCACAGTATAAGACAGGGGTGGCTCAGGTGAGTAGACAAATAAAGCTTAATACAGCCAAAATACATATAGCTATAAAGCTAAACATTTACAAAATATCATTTATGATTAACATTCCACTTAGACAAAGCCACAAGACATCTTGATGGCTAATAAATGTATTACTTAAAATTACGGTTAACTTCCTGTTACCCCGGAAGTCCTAACCTCATTTAAACCTGAGGATTGCGGCAAACTTTCCTTTATAACAAAGAGAGCACATGCTGGTAAGACAAAGATTAAATGTTACCCTCTGTTACCTTCTAAACTCAATAAATACACGTAGTTAACAAAAGACATGTGTTGCGTGGTTAATATAAACTGTCATGTTTGTGAAGAAGTAAATTATATAATCAGAGAATGCTGTATTGATAGTTGTAGCAATTGCATATAAATCACCGCAGTATTAGATGTCAAATGTTAAATGTGTACACAAGAAAGCTACGGGATAACTGTGAGAAATTTGATAAATGACTAGGTTTACAGATTATTTGACAACAGTGTGTGGTAATTAACAGAACATATGAACACGCTAAATAAACCTATACAGGCAACATTTACATTCAGTCTCTGAGAGAAAATAGGTAACGCATCGCTAGCGTGACGGCAGCCATGCGCCCCGTCACAGGGTTGTTATTTCTCATGTATAAACATACATTGTGATTCTTCAAGCCCCTAGAACAGTGTTGTTATGGAAAACTAAGAAGTACATTAATCCATATTTTATGTAACCTAAAAAACATTTTCTCACCTGGGTCTGGTGTGCTGAGGCTTCTTAAACTGAGCACAGCACAGCCAAAACTAACCTTTAGCTGGACCCACAAATTAACACTAAACACACAACCTGCTACTAATATAACTTAATTTGACTAGCCCCCACTTGTCATGGCCTGGCCCAGGTGGTCATAACAGAGAGGGAGACAACGCATGTTAAATGTTTAAATAATACTTTATTAAATCAAATTGAACCAAATTAGACCAAATTGACCATATACAGAATGGGATGTGGAAATCAGTGCTCAGTGGTGTAGGGTGTGCATGAGTGAGTGTGTGTTGGTGTTGTAAAGTGTAAACTCAGCAAAAGACAAACATAACCTAATCAAACCTTGGTGTGCCTGTGGAGACAGCAGGGAGAGAGGAGAGACAGAGGATACTGCAGCTTAATGCTACGTTTACACGTGGCCGGCTATTTTCATAAACTGACATTTCAACCTCTCCGTTTTCAAAAATAACATCGTGCACAGCTGTCAGTTTTCAGAAAAGTGTTCTTTTACACGTACCCGTGTATGTATGCCATCAATGCCGTCAAGAGCATGCCAAACCTGTAGGTGGCAGTGTAACGAGAAGCTCAAGCCCACGTTAGCCAATCAGAATCCCGAAAATAGCAACAACACCAACAAATCACTTCCTCTGTCTTCTCTTCCTCACTTCCTCGGCTGCCTAAACCTCCGTTTGTCTCAGTTTACATACAAACGTGCAAACAAAGTTTTTCAAAATCTCCACTCTGGCTGGAGTTTTTAGAAAGAATAATTTTTAGAGGCGAATACTCCATTTGCGTGTAAAGGAAGGGCACAAACAAAGGGAAATGTCTCAGTTTTTCAAAATAACCATGTACGTGTAAACGGGGTATAAGAAGCCTCAGCACACCAGACCCAGGTGAGCTGAGTTACTCTAATTAGTAACCTGCAAACAGAAGGCACAAGTTAGGACATACCTCCACAATGTAGACAGCAAAAAAGACTCAAATGACACCAAAGGGGCATCACAGTTTGCAAACATTTACCTATTCACACACACAGCAAATTCGGAGCAACATTAGCATTGATTTAGAGTCATGTTCGTGTCCATCCATGTTTGTGTATTGAATGTAAGGCTTTTAGCTACTAAATGCTCCACTATGTTCACCAGCTAGTCTTTGTCCAACCTACCTACCCACCTACGTGAAATAACCACAACCTCACGCCATTACATGGTGGTGGCACATAATGTGTTGAAATTACATTCCAGCACCACAGAAACAATATAGGTTTAGACAACAAAACTACTAACTAATAGGCTACGTTATGTACATAAATTAAGTATGTTACGTAGGCAATGTGACATAAGTTAAGTAAGTTATGAACTTTAACTTACAAAGGCCTATGTAAGTTTTAAAAAAGTCAACGTTGACTTTTGGTTTCACCTGGGACACGAACAGCGGTCTCCTGGGTGAAAGTCCCATGTTTGTTTGACCCACCCATCCACCTCGTCCTACTGCAGACTTTAAGACAGAGCTGTGTTGAAAGAGGGAATACGTGTTTCCCCACGACAAGGGATCCTAAGTGACTTTCCATTGGCATTGTTTCCATGGAGCTGGCATATAATTTTAACACATTATGTGGTTGCACCACCACCACCGCGTAATGCATGTAATGCATGTATTTCTGTGAGATCAGGCTGTCTTTGTCTGTCTGCTGTTTGGTGCTGTAGCATACAATGGGATTTTACGAGCTTTGTGCTGAATCCAGCTGCCTGCGGCGGCTGGGAACAACAGTGATGAGAGCGGTGAGACTGAACCAAAACAGTAAAGTAAAACCAAAACACTGAGCTGAAAGATGCTAAAACACTCTGCAAAACTGAGGGAACTGTTGGGCGATAATTCTCTGTTGGTTTGTCACTAAGTAGTCTTGCTTTGCCAGACCCTCGTCCAAAGCGCGCTGAAGGAGAGTCTGGCTACTCCACATAGCATTCTGGGATGGGAGGAAAACGTTCTCTGGTGTAATGGCATTTCTTTAAACCAATCTGAATCGTCATGGGCGGTGCAAAACTCCACACAGAGCCGCTGCAAAATAGTTGTGCGAGAGAAAACTCAGATTGGACAGATAGTCGAGCTAGCTGTCTCAATTTACCGTGCAGAGATCTGAGGAGCAGTCAACAATAGTTTAAAATTCCAACACAAAGAAAGCGGAAGGAAGCAGAAAATACATGCATCCGGCGGAACTTCGCGAAGGATATAGACTAGTCACTAAGCAACGTCTTTCACTACACTAAGTCATTTAATCTATTGCAAATATGATAATAATGATTAAAGCAACTTTAAAATAGAAAATAATAATAGAACAAAAATAAAATTACAATAAAATGCTTAAAAGAAATGACTAAGCAAGTGTTTTTTTCACATTATTCAATTTGCCCATAGCAGTTGGCATGTTGCTTCCCATGCCACACCCCAGTTTTGTCTCGCCACAAGGGTCATTAAAGGTTTAAGTGAATTTCTTTAACAAACAAAAAGGATTCAGGTCACAATGCACAGGTATCTTTCCTAATGTAGCATTAGAATCCAGACATACAAAGAATTGATGCAATGTCTCTCTTACTGAGAAATGTAATATAGATTTGAGGTCCAAACAGACATGGAAAGATATCAGATTTTACAACACTGTGAGCAGAAGCAGAAGGATGGAGTGAACACGTAGAACAATGGAAGCAGGTGTGATTAGACCTGAGGCAGGGGACGTGCTCTGAGGCAGGTAAATCACTCCCCACTGCTGACGTGTATACAGAGAGAAACAACGACTCTGCAAAAACCAACGCCTGATGGGTGTCCGTAGTGTAGTCGGGCGTGTTATGTGCTCACTCACACGTACTACTTCTTAAAGGCTTCCGATCTACATTCACACACGTTTATGATTGTGACACTGAAAAATATCCTCCATGAGTCATGAGGCTGGGAACCGGAGAGGGAGGGAGGGAGGGAGGGAAGGAGAATAAGACTGAAATCAGTTTAAAGAGGGATCAGTGGAACAGGGTGGAAAAGAGACTAATTGAGCTGAGTGGGGAGAAGTAAAGAGGATAAAAATGGGATGGAGGAGAGCATGATTGAGAGCGAATAAAGTGGAGAGCTGCAGGGGAATTGCACTGATATAGTGTCTCCTCATTCATCTGCATGTGTGTGTGAATGAAAGAAAAAGATAAGGAGTGATAGAGAAACTTAGAGGTAAGTGCAGAGAGAATGATGGACATGGACATGAGAATGCTAAACTTTTTCCTGTCCCATTCACAACCGCTTTAATACTCAATGCAGAAGCAAACTATGTTTAACAGCAGATTTGCATAAAAGCAAAATATCTTCAAACATCTGCATTTCTGTAGCACATCGGCCAGATCTATTGTGGTGTGTCCGGCCTGGCTGCACCCACTCACCCCTCACATGGGTGTAGTGCAGCTTATACTCATTACCAGAGCATTACCATTTATCAGACATACCTGAGAGAGTGCTTGTGTTTGTGTGCATTAATGTTCTTGCCAATTGTAGACATTATTGATCATTTGGACACCATAAAAGTCCTCTTTTGGTTAAAACTTTTCCTCCTCTCCCTCTGTCTGCCCTATATTCAAGTCTCTCAACTTTGTTTGTTTAATCCATACGAAAAACAATGTGTAAAAAGCACATGTTGTGGTTTTACGGGGGAGTTCCAGACAATTTTATGGGCCGTAGGAATCAATCTTTTCATTTTACTCTTGGCCAAGAACCCTGTAAATGTATTTCCCAAAATTATTATTATTATTATTATTATTATTATTATTATTATTATTATAACATGTTTTGGAATAGACTCTCTAACGACTGTGATATGTAATCAATCTCCTTATGGAAATGCTCTTTTCACTTTGCCCCTGCTCAGAGAGGATCAAGTGCAGAAACAAGAATAATAGTGAGGGATTCAGTGTCTTGCTCAAAAACACCGCAGGGATCTGACTGAGTATGTTTGAATCCAATTTATCCAAGTTATTACAATGCCACTTATCAGCTGTTTTGTAAAATAATTTGAAGGCATTGCAGTTGGGAAAGACTTCTGCTGTACGCCCTATATATCTGTGAGATTTGCAAGTGAGGAAGTGATGTGAGCTGAGGGAATTACTGCAGATCAGGCAGAAAGGAGCTGGATTTGTGTTGTGTTCTTGTATTGGACAGGCCCGGCCTTGTTAGAGAATCCACAAGGGCTCAGTGTTAAAATTTGGCACAACTATCCAACTCCTGATCAACCACAAATCACTCAGAAAACAGGCGAGGAAGCCGACTTTACAAAGCATGCCATTTTAGGATTAAGTTAAAGAACAACACTGATTTACTCTTTCATTCACCCAAAAGATTAAAGGGTTGGAGATGCTGGCAAATAAGGAGTTTTTGGATAAAAGAATGTTCTCCTAGTGAAACTTGACTCTTATAATCCTAAAGTCCAAAGGGGAGTTCTGACTGCATCACTGTGCATGTGCGTGCATGCAAGTTATTGTTTGACTTCTTATATCTTATTCAGTGTTAATTTCTTTTGTTTTGGATACAAAAGGCCTTTAAAGACCACTTATCAGAATCCTATTAACTGACATCCATCCTCTGCTGTTTCAAATATCAGAACTTTGTTCTGTTATCAACCTAAAATACAATAACAACTTTGCAATTTTGCTGCATCAATTTTTTGTTGTAGCCACTACTGTAACCGATTTCTTTTGAATTAGTGTATATCTATGCTATTTTTTGTTCATTTACAAATTTGGAAGCAATACAAATAAGCAGCCTATATTCATCCTTTCCATTGCTCATTTCTGAAGAAGTATGAAGATGACTCTACTATAAATAACATTTTGCTTGACTTTGTTTTAAATAAGAAAAATGTACATAACAGGCCTATATAAATACTCCCCAGTTCTGTACTGCAGACTCCTCCACAATGTAAACATTTAGTTCTTTCTCACACACACACTGTAAATCTAACATCTCCACCCTCCATAGCATTTGACCTACATGTCGACTCCTTCACAAGGTGCTATAACAGAAACATAAAAGTGATAAATGATGTGATGTGTATCTCTTATCTTTCATTTAGATGGCCTTCTCCCTAATATCTGTGCCATCTATTTTAAAGGTAACTCTTAGAAGAGGTTGCATTTTCCAGATTTTCTGTTGTGTTTGACAGTCTTGTGATACTGCCACGTCACAAGAGTTGAGCTTTTGCTGCAGTCATTCGGTCAAAGTTGATGCCTTCTCTTAGTCAACCTCTCCCTACTTTTATACTATTTTCATCCCACTTCTTGCTCTTTCTCTCCCTCCTCTATGACTCAGATCTGGATCTCAGTCCCTCAGGGCAGACACAGAGATCTTTTTTTTTCTCCTCCGAATGACCGCAACAAACTTTGACCAGAACATTTCACTGGCATCCGCTGCCCAAGACAATAAACATGCGGCGCAGCGTAGTGTCTCCTTGACTTTTCCCATGATGAACCAAACTCCTGTCTCTCTCGCATACTCTTACTGGATAACATTTCACCAATAGTTCACTTACTGTGCTGGTATTTCACTGTTGGGTTAAAACAGTGATTCCTAACCCGGGGTACTTGTACACCAGGGGGTACTTGTACACCAGGGTACACCAGGGGGTACTTGTACACCAGGGGTACTTTTGCAGTTGCCAAAGTACATGGAAAGATTGTGGGAAATACACTGTTATCCCAAATTAGTTGATTTTACTATAATTTTGCGTTGAAACCTGTTGGCTTAAACCGTTTAAGTTTTTACACAAGTTGAAACTTAACAGATCAAGTTGTATTAACACAGAGCAGTAAGTTGATGCAGTAGACATGAAGTTTACATTACTAAAAATCATTAGAAACATAAATAATTTTTTTCTGGAGTCATGTTGTCTAAAATAAGCATGTTAAGTTAAAGCTTTAGTGCATAACTTTTTGATATTAATTAATGTCTGCATTCAAGCCATTGCCAAATGAGTTTTTACAAAGCTAATTAAGACTTTCAGCTCCACAAAACTCTCTCTGTATTTCTCAGTATGGCTATGTTCAGAAACTGGTGTTGTCCGGCGACTTTCGCGTGCAGAAAATCGAGTGAAGATAATTTCCTCTTCTGAAGAGTCCATCATGTTTTTTTCAATCCTCCGTGTCCTCCTTGGCTACTAGCAACTGCGTGTAGGAGGGGTGGAGTTGGTGCGCGATCACGGAAGGCTTGCATCATGTGGACGCGCCGACAGTTTTGTTGTCATTAATTAGAATTCCTCATGGGGGCAACAGAAACTACGCCCTATAGCTTCAAACATGCAAAGAAACATGACAAATATAAAACATTAGGCTACTTATCACTACTAAAGCAATACATAAATAGACAATAAATGTAGATAAACATGAACACTAAATCAACTATACAAAACTAAAACTTAGATTAACAGAACATTATTAAAACACACTTTAACTAGGACAGAAACCATTCAGAACATTTTTTTTTTTTTATGAGCCTTTGCATCGCTTCAGGCAGAACAGTTCAAATGACCCCGCCCCTCCCATACAGAAACTTAGTTATCTCTGCTTGATAAGATCTGTGCACTGCATACTTTAGCTGATTATTACAAACAACTAATGTGATTTAGTAATGAATATGGTTTTTAACAAAACATGAAAGAATAACTAGTGACCACTAAAAAGTTTAATTACAACTAAATCTGGGTTTACAGTGTAGGAAAAAGAACAACCAAATAGGATTTAAAAATGAGTTAGATGTTAAACTAAAAGTAGGCTAATTTTTAAACACTTGAAATAGTAAAACTAAAATTACTGGATAAAAACATGAAATCTTTAGCTGAATGTCATGGATAAACGGTTGAAATATTTAACAAAAAGTAACTGGTAAATGGTTAAAACATATAGCTAAAAGTAACCATTAACCATTTGAAATAGTTTGCTAAAAATAATTTCTAAACAGTTAGAAAAGTTAGCTTACAGTAATGGATAAATGGCTGAATACCGTAGTTAAGCTAAAAATGTAACAGATAAATGGTTAAAATCATTAGCTAGAAATAATTGAACAAACAGTTGAAACCAATAAAACGCTATGGATAAATGGCTAATACAGTATAACTATAACTATTAGCTAAAAGTAATTTATAAGCAGTTGAAACAGTTAAATATAATGTAATAGATAACCATTAAAATAGGCAGCTACAGGTAAAGAATAAATGGTTGAAATATCCAGTTTCTGCCACTGCAAGTGTACAAATGCAAAGTTGACTAAACAGACCTAATCAATTATATTGAAAAGTTTTGTGACAATATCCACTTTTATGTAAGTAATAGCTTAACTTAAATAGCATAATCAGTTGCAATGATGCACCACACATTATAAAGTTATTCAAATAATGAATTAGGAAAACTCTTGGGACATTCAGAGACCCACTGTTATTTATTTTGATTAATCACATGTGATGGTGTTTCTTGTTAGAATAGGTTTAAAAATGACACTGAATAGTTAAAAAGAAAAAAGAAAAAAAGAAGGCTTGTGCCTACACACATACAGACACAAATGCATTTGCAACATGATATGGGCAATAAAGTCAGGTTGCTGCTTCAGACAAGTGATCTGCTCGCGCATTACCAACAATGATTAATGGCTGCTTTTAAAAATGTGACACACCATAATGTGTATAACAGCTAGAAGCCATGCCTCTCAGCCATGCCTCATTGTTTTATTGTACACGCTGACCAGTCGTGCTGCTAATTAGCCATGGCTAATGGTTGGTAACGTGTAGCACAGAGACATGGTGTCCAGGAGCAGCAGATATTTCTGAGAGATTAGCAGTTAGGGGCCAGTAAAAGGTGAGCTTAAGACATTCTCTGCATGTTCTCTGTGAAATCGGCCTATTTCTGGCCACGTAAATCATTTACATGTGATTACTTTCACTACACTGAGGCTTGCCAGTCCATCAAATTGCATGTCAGGGGAAAGTGAAATGGTGAGTTCAAGTTGTGTGGTCAAGCTTCTAATAGAAATAAAATCATCGTCTAAAAATGTAAGGTAGCATTATCATTAATGTTCAATTGTAATATCTGGTCCAGGTCTCTATTTTTAGAGTGACCCCAATATAGTCAGTAATTTGAAGCCTGCATGTGTATATATGTTTACAATAATTGTGTAATCCTAATTGTCCATTTTGTAATTTATGTTAGCCTATTCTGTACACAAGACATCTATTGCATATAAGGACAGATCCCTCCTCTGATCTCTCCTGAGGTTTCTTTGGGGAGTTTTTCCTTATCCAAATTGAGAGTCTAAGGATAGGGTGTGTTTAAAGTGCTCATATTATGCTCATTTTCAGGTTCATAATTATATTTAGAGGTTGTACCAGAATAGGTTTACATGGTTTAATTTTCAAAAAACACCATATTTTTTGTTGTACTGCACATTGCTGCAGCTCCTCTTTTCACCCTGTGTGTTGAGCTCTCTGTTTTAGCTACAGAGTGAGGCATCACACTTCTGTTCCATCTTTGTTGGGAGTAACACATGCGCAGTAACTAGGTAAGCACTGCGGGCTAGTCAGTTGCAGAGTTTGAGGGAGTGCCACGCTAGCAGCTAGGCGAGTATTATAGCATGTTACAAAGTGACGCACGTTCATCATGGAAGTAAAGGCTGGACTACAATAGAGCTGTTTGGAGTAGTTTGTGAACAGTGTTTTCTCTAGAAGATGGTGAGTCCCCCACGTGCACAAAAAGACATTTAACACAATAAAGGAAAGGGGAAAAGCCAAAAAGCATAATATGAGCACTTTAAATGGTTATGCTCAGCTATAAAAATTGGTTTGTCTATATGTCTTTAGCTGTCATTGTATTCACTTAGCAGATGAAAACTGTCATGTTCAAATTCACAATTTAACACAAACTGTTTGACTCACATAATGTGTGACCTTATCACATTATGTCGTCATTAGGTTGTGATCATACAGTATATTGCCTATACATTAGGGTAATAATCTAAAATCTTAAGTGGATTAGGTGTAATCTTCTTAGTGGGCCATATTTAAGGATTTTCATATACATGGATTGATAGCTACTGCCAACTTCGTTCCAGCACCCCATCACTCAGACCTGTGCTAACTTGGAAAGCTCACTGCTGTGTCAGAAGGCCCTTTGCTGCAACACAACATCAACTGCTGCCTCACAAGACACAAACTTGCATCACAAGGACCACCACTGCATGAGAGAACAGGACAAAAAGCTGTATCACAGGTCCATCTGCTGTGCTGCATCGCCAAGTGAACTGTTGCAGCATTCGACACACTGTTACATCACTGGGGGAAATGGCTGCATCACAGAGTAAACTGTTGCATCACAGGAATGGACTCAGTTTAACCCATGATTAGATCTGTTTCACGGTTGAGTTAACTGGAAACCTAGCATGCAACACAACTTATGTTGCTATGGTTGACTGCAGTTTAAGCCCTGATATGAACTGAAAACTAAAAGTATGTTTGATACCTGCCAACCAAAGAGGAACAAGTATTTTATGTGTCCTTGCCACAGTATAATTTACAGTTATCTTTAGGGACACTATCATTTGGATGGAAACAGGTAGGTCCAATTGTCTCCCTGAAGAAGGTAAACTTCCTTTGTTATGTGATTTAGGTGAGACTGAAGACACAGGGGAAGTTTCTATCCAAATGTAATGCAAATTGTAAACGAATTTCCAGAAAAGTGGCAAAAGAGAATGCAAATAAATGCCTGTTTTCATGTGCGAATATTATAGACTGTCCTCCCCCTTAAAAATTCCACAATAAGTCATTTGTTGAAGCAGCAACTCAACGCATATTACGTTTATAGTGGTGGCGCCCTCTAGTGGTCATGGTAATTATGGTGGGAGCAAAGCAGTAGGTATAAGAGCGCAAAGAGGAAGGTAGGGGTGGTGGATGGGTCAAAGAAACACAGGACTTTCAGACAGGAGACCTAAGTCCTGTTTGAAAATATACAGTAAGTAAATGGCTAATCGTTTTTTCTTTTACTTTATGGAACAAACAGAACTACATTACGTTCTGCCTCACGTGCTTACCAGACGTAAAGTAACGAAACAAATGTACTAATAAACCCGATCTCCAAGTAGTTTTTGTTCCTAAACGTAACCAACTGCAATCGCTTTACAACGTTAACGTGTTTAAAACCATTACCGCTACGTTCTGTGGTTCAGATATATGAACGGAAAACGCTCCTATGGGTCATTTTAGAGGGTAGGAATAAACAACCTCTATCATCATATGGTTTGGAGGACTTGTTGGAATACTGGGAGTTGGTTCATTTAGATAAACAGTTGGTGGTGCAAATTCTCCAGTCAGATGCCATTAAACCATTGCAGAAGAAGAGGGCACAATGAGATGACGTAATGAATAGAGCGCCAGTCAAACATCAAACAAACGAAAACAATGTGGAAGACATGATGGAAATACAGCTTATTGGTTTTGTTGTCATTGTTCCAAGGAGGACTGATGTTGTTGTTTGTCGATGTTGTCTTCTCCCCTCTCGCGATCTCTGCTTTTGGAGCTTTGCGCCGCTCAGGAGAGTTGTTTCAAAGAAATACATTCAAGGCAGGACGTGTTCTTTCCTCTTTCGCAGAAAAGATAGGTGGTATAGCCAGACCATACTGCGGGGCTGTGGAGATAGGTCTGGCAATGTGAGACCTATCGTTGTTTCAACAAATGCCCAAAAACATAAATATTAGTTTTAAGTGACAAAGCCTGCTAATGGACATGTTTTTTATAACTCTCGACAGCGGGAGCAATGAAGGAAGTGGATGTGACGTTGTTACAGAGCCACAAAATTGGCAGAGGGAGGCAGTCGATCTGGTTGGATGGGTCAACAAAATGTTGGAGACCGCTTTTTGTTTCCTGTTTCCTACTGCCAGTAAACATTGGTTTGTTTTAACCATGACCATAACCATTTCCTAACCCTAGACCTGCAATGCAAAACCTTTGTCTTGCATCACTTCTGGTGCACTCAAGTATACTCCGAAATACAGAGAGCTTTCCCTGCCGGCAATAGGCTTAATCAGCATTGTGTGAACTTGTTTGGCGAGAACTTAAAGAAAACGAACCTAGGAGTTATTAACAGATGTGTACCCACTCTGTCGCTTTCAGGGACATGTTTTCATGCTAATCGAATGTGTTTGTAGCTTGAAAGAAGCTAGCGCGGACCGCTGATTAGCTTACAAAGCTAGTATTCGGGGCACAGGGAAAGTAAAAACAAATCGCTATTTATACCACTAAAAAGGCTCAAAATATCACCAAACTTCAACGGTAGCATAATGAGGGTCCCTAAATGTTGACCAAAGCATTGAGAACTTTGTAATTGTACAGACAGTTTATTGAACGAAGCACTGCAGGAGCTCCGTGAAAGGGCTACGAGAGAGAGAGAGCTATGCCGCAACAGAGCCTCATACTTCGGGAAACTGGTGGTGTACCTGCGGACATTGTGAAGCTATGGCCACCGAACAGGAGTGTCTGTGTTGCACAGAGTGGGACCTGTTGCGTCGCGACACCCAAGAGACGCAGTGTTTTGTACAGTCTGATTTCCCCTCTCTGATAAACAGGGCTGTACTTGAAACTTTTTTCCATGTCCCGAAAATAAATTGGGGACGGCGACCCAGACCGGAGGGACCAGATAGACAGTTATCTACTGAGTAAGTACACTAGACAAGTTATGTTTTACATCGGTGCGATTATTTCAGATATATTGAGCAAATTGCTTTTGATTTTAGTTTGCATCGCCAGCTGTAAGTCATGACTGGTTTTAAGAAGTACGAGGTTCTGTTGCGGCATAGCGCTCTCTGTCTCGTAGCCCTTTCACGGAGCTCCCGGAGCTCTTCGTTCAATAAACTGTCTGTACACTTACAAAGTTCTCAATGCTTCAGTTAACATGTAGGGGTTTTAGTGGTACAAAATAGCGATTTATTTTTACTTTCCCTGTGCCCTGAATACTAGCGTTGTAAGCTAATCAACGGTACACGCTAGCTTCTTTCAAGCTACAAACACATTCGATTAGCATGAAAACATGTCCCAGTGGGTATACATCCGTTATTAACCCCTAGGTTCGTTTTGTGCCGGAATTGTCCTTTAAATGTAACAGAAGTTAAAAATATGTAAATGTCTAGCACTCTGGTTCTAACAAGGTGATTATTATTATTACCATGATTATCCCCTAACCTTATTTAAGTAATTTTAACCCAAACTACACCCTCTTTCCCTAACCAAGTTATATATGTGCCAAAACCATAGGGTTGTTGTCATGAATCCAGCATCTTGAGCCTGTTTTGCCAGTGTTTTGTTTTTGCTCTAAACTGAAGTTCGTTTTTCCTGAGTTTCCTGAACACATCCCGGCTGATTCTCCAACCACTTTCACCTGCTGCAATCTGCACACCCGGTCCTAATTATCTTCCTCTGCACCATGTAAGCCGTGACCAGACATCCATTCCCTGCCGGATCGTTAGCGTAACCAATATGTTTAGCTCTCATATCAAGCTTCTAGTTTTGGAAAGTCTTTTGCTGTTTTTGTCTCTTTGCCTGTCGCTAATCTGACGCCTGTTCCTCTGTCTACAGTTACTCGCCTGGATTGTCACACACACCTGCCTGGCTATCTACTTTACTGCAGCACATTTGGATCAGCACAAAACCCTCCAGCCTTCCAGCCTCTCTCCCTGCCGACCTTCTGGACCAAATCGTTTCCACATTCAATTTCCAAATAAATACTCACCTTATAATTTCTACTTACCTTGTCCTGGTCTGCTTTTGGGTTCCTGCACTAGACAAATCGTGACAGAACGATCCGGCCAAGATTAACCCAGCGGATCTGGACTCTGTTCGTCATGCCATTTTCCAGCAAGGAAACATGTTGGGACAGCACAGTGTGGCACTACAGGAGGTAACAAATTCAATTTGAAATCTAACCACTAGTCTTACCACTGTCCAGGCTCAGCTCAGTGCTCCAGCAGTTTCTTCACCACCTGTTTCACCCCCCTCGCCTGCTGTCTCAGAAGCTGTGTCATTCCGAGAGCCCACAGTACCGACACCGGATAAGTACGATGGGGATTTGGGAGGATGTCGTTATTTTCTCATGCAATGTGTCTTGGTTTTTGACTTGCAGCCCTACTGCTATGCTTCTGAATAATCTAGGATTGCCTTTGTTATTGAACTGCTGCGGGGAAAGGCTCTGGAGTGGGCATCTGCCCTATGGGAACGACAGGACTCCTGCTTGGCTTCATACCACGCTTTCTCAGCCGAGATGAGGAAACTTTTTATCACCCCGTCCGAGGTAAGGACGCATCTAAGCGGTTGTGCTCTCTGCGCCAGGGATCACGCAGCGTAGCAGAATTTGTGATTGTAATGAAGGTCCTCTTCATCACTAATATTTTGCAGCATTAGTACACTGTAGCTCATTATGTTACGGGTAAATAAAATGAGGCACAAAAGTTTTTAATGTTTATTGGAAAATATTAACAATCTGTTTGGTGAAGGTTGCAGCTGGTGTTGATTGGAGGCCAGCCCTGTCAAGAGAAACACATGTGCTCAGTTTACTAGTTTGATTACCTAAACATGTGTAGTATGGTATAGTCTTTGCCTAAATAATTGAATGCAGGTTAACAGTTGCTGCTTGTGTAATAGTAAAGTTTGTGTTCAAGTAACTCACCTCTGTTGTGTCTCCTCTCCAGAGTGTTCAGGCTAAAAGAGTCCCCAGCGTATGGAGCCCCATTTCAAAGTTCCCGGGAGATACCACGTTTCATGGAGGGAAGGGGTGTTTGAGTACTTTAATTGACTGTACTTGCTAAACTAAAGATGTTTGATTGTATTGGGTAACATAATGCAATTAAATTGAGATAACAGTAGAGAAGTAGAAATGTATTTGATGTGGTTGTTGTATTTTGTATAATTGTTAAATTGAGTACATTTCAGATTTATCCTCATATTATGGTAGGGTCGAGATAAGGTCAGTGGCAGGCTATAAAAGGCTGCCAGTTTCCATCTAGCGTGGCTGCTGTCTGGACTACATGCTGCCTGTGGTGCTCAGTTTGTTGGTTGCCATCATGGCTTCCATGTTTTGTTAATTGTTGGGGAAATAAACACCTGTTGATCTGTACCGTACCTCTGCCTCAAGTCTCCTGCTGTAATTACCCAGCCGCTATGCGGCCATCCTAACAGTGATTGAATACAGAACATTGGCAGTGGAAAGTGGGTGGAATGAGGAATCACTACAGGCTGTGTTTCATCCGGGATTATCTGAACAGATAAAGGATGAACTAATCTCTTATCCTGAGCCTAGTGACTTGGACGAGTTGGTGGCTTTGTCTATTCATGTTGATAACAGGTGCCGAGAGAGAAGGAGGGAGAGACGTGAGAGTTTTTCCAAACATTCTCCGCGTCGTCAACCTTCCAGATCTGGAAATGGAGCGGAGTTGGGGAGCCAAGCTACATTCCAGGATTAAGGATTAATAAGGATTAAGGGGGAACAGCGGTTATCAGATTCCGAACCCATGCAGGTGGGACGTCACGGATTGTCAGTAGAGGAGCACCAGCATAGACGTGAGTCAAACAGCTGTTTTTACTGCGGTAACAGGAACCATTACATCTCCTCCTGCCCACAGAGGCCTGTAAGACCTCCAGTTCCTGTCACACCCATGAACTCTAATCATTCTGTTGAAATGAATGCTTTGATAGATTCAGGGGCGGATGTCAGCTTCATGGATGCCAATCTGGTGGAACAGCTGGGGCTCTCCAAGGAATGTCTCCCGGAGGCCATTGAAGCTACCACACTTGACCGTATGATTGTGCTATCAATCTTATACCTGGAGCTGCCTACCCTAAGGGCCACCCCTACAGTATCTCTAAACCGGAACGTGAAGCCATGGAAAGCTACATTAAGGATTCTCTTGCTGCTGGCCTCATTCGTCCCTCCTCTTCACCCCTGGGGGTGGGGTTCTTCTTCGTAAGAAAGACGGCTCCCTGCGGCCTTGTATTGATTACCGTGGGCTTAATGACATAACTATCAAGAACAAGTACCCTCTGCCCTTGATGAACTCTGCTTTTGACTCCCTGCAGGGTGCTACCATTTTCACTAAGCTGGACTTACGCAATGCTTACCACTTGGTCCGTATTAAAGAGGGAGACGAAAGGCTGACGGGCTTCAATACTCCTATGGGCCACTTTGAGTATCTGGTCATGCCGTTTGGACTCACTAATGCCCTAATGTTTACTTGGATGACATTCTTGTGTTTTCCGAAGACCTGCCTAACCATGTCCTGCATGTCAAACAGGTTCTGCAGCAGTTATTGGAGAACCGTCTGTTTGTTAAGGCTGAGAAATGTGATTTTCATGCCCACACCACATCCTTCCTCGGTTACATCATCTCCGAGGGTCAGTTGAAGTTGGATCTTGAGAAAGTTAAGGCGGTACTCGATTGGCCTCAGCCCGAGTCCAGGTTGCAACTCCAGAGGTTTCTGGGGTTTGCAAATTTCTACAGACGATTCATCCGCGATTACAGCCGAGTGGCCGCTCCGCTCACTGCCCTGACTTCAAGTTCCAGATCTTTCACTTCACTGATGCACCTATCCTCTCTCACCCAGATACATCTCGTCAATTCGTTGTGGAAGTGGATGCTTCCGATGTGGGAGTCGGTGCCATTCTTTTCCAGCGGAGTTCCAGTGACAATAAGCATCATCCCTGTGCCTTTTTCTCTCGTCGTCTCTCTCCAGCTGAAAGAAACTATGATGTGGGGAACTGGGAACTGCTCGTTGTCAAACTCGCCTTGGAGAAGTGGCGCCACTGGCTGGAGGGGGCTGAGCAGCCGTTTGTTGTTTGGACAGACCACAAAAACCTTGCATATGTGCAATCCGCCAGGTGGGCCTTGTTTTTTGGATGCTTACATTTTTCTCTCACCTTTCGACCAGGCTCATGGAATGGCAAGGCGGACGCCCTTTCTCGAATGTTTTCCAAGTCAGTGAAGGATGAGGTAACACCGGGGACTATTCTGCCACAGAAACTCATCGTGGGTGCTGTCACCTGTAGGATCGAGGAGGAGGTTATGACAGCCCTTCGGACTCAGCCCGGTCCTGTTAATGGTCCGCCAGGTCGTCTGTTTGTGCCCGACTCTGTCCGTTCTGCTGTGCTTCAGTGGGCCCACGCCAGCAAGGTGGCCTCTCACCCTGGTGTGGCTAGAACTATGGCCTTACTGCGCAGACAGTTTTGGTGGCCTGCCATGGGAGACCAGACTCGGAGTTTTGTTGCTGCATGCCCGGTGTGCGCTCAAAATAAGGGAACCAATCGACCCAGTTCTGGACTTCTGCATCCTCTGCCCATTCCTTGGCGACCCTGGTCGCATCTGGCTCTGGATTTTGTGTCTGGGCTGCCCTTATCACACCGGGAACACCGTTGTTCTGACGGTAGTGGACAGATTCAGGAAGTTTGCTCACTTTCTGCCCCTCCCCAAGCTTCAGTCCGCCACTGAGACTGCCAACATCCTGGTCAAGGAAATGTTTAGGAAACACGGTTTACCTGGTAACATTGTGTCCGATTGTGGCCCGCAGTTCACCTCAGCCGTTTGGAAGGCTTTCTGCCTAGCCATTGGAGCGACTGTCAGCCTCACATCTGGATTCCATCCCCAGTCTAATGGTCAAGCTGAAATGGCCAACCAGAAGATTGAGTCCACGTTTCGCTGTCTCTTCTAATCCCTCCACCTGGTCCTCTCAGCTACCATGGGCTGAGTACGCCCATAACACTTTCCCGACCTCTGCCTCTGGGATGTCCCCCTTTCAATGTCTGTATGGATATCAACCGCTCCTGTTTCCATCACAGGAGAAGGATCTCTCAGTTCCCTCAGTCCAAGCTCACATTCGCCGTTGCCATCGGACCTGGAATTGTGCCAGGATGAACCTTTTTAAGGCCTCTGACAGTTACCAGCGTCAAGCCAATCGTCACCGTGTCCCGGCTCCTACCTACGCGGTTGGGGATAAGGTCTGGTTTGCCACCCGGAATCTGCCCCTGTGGACTGAGTCTAAGAAACTGTCCCCTAAGTTTATTGGTTAGTTTGTGGTGGAACAGATCATAAACCCAGCTGTCGTCCGTCTGAAATTGCCCAGAACCCTCAGAGTCCATCCTGCTTTCCATGTCTCCTGCCTTAAGCCTGTTCTCCTCAGTCCCCTGTTGCCCCCTCCTCCTCGTCCGCCTCCCCCTCGGATTATCGACGGGTCCTGTCTACACCGTTCGCCACATCATGGACTCCAGACGACGTGGGTGGGGTTTCCAATACCTCGTGGACTGGGAGGGTTATGGTCCTGAGGAGAGAAGCTGGATACCTCGGCGCCAGATCCTGGATGCCGACCTGCTCCGGGACTTCTATAAGCTCCATCCTGGCCCTCCGGGTGGTCCGCCCGGTGGTGTCCATCAGAGCGGGGGTACTGTCATGAATCCAGCATCTTGAGCCTGTTTTGCCAGTGTTTTGTTTTGCTCTAACCTGAAGTTCTTTTTTTCTGAGTTTCCTGAACACATCCCGGCTGATTCTCCAACCACTTTCACCAACTAGGTTGATTTTCAGATAATGTGACACCCTCGGGCATTTTTGAGTAAAAGTTGGCAAACAGACTTTTCTAGGGGTATTTCTTCTGCTGAATCCATTTTTGCTGTTTGCCAAGCTGTATCTCTTATGTGAAACTCAGTAGAGCGCAAACTCCAAGATGACCTCTAAAATGTCAGGAAATTCCATATTTTTAAACTTTACATCAATTAACGAGTATAGAAAGTTTATTTAGGTGGGAATTAAGATACTTGTATGTGACAATGATAATTGCATTATTTCTCATTGTAGTCATGAAAATATGTTTTTATCCTTATATTTCAAATGGACAAATAGAATATCTAAAATGCGAGAGTCACTTGTTTGGAGTCACATGCATACTATTGTCTTTGGATCAAAGTGTATGAATTGAGTTCGGAGTTATCCAAGAGGTTTGTTATTCTACTTTCTATTTCTATTACTTTCTGCAGTTATTTCCACACATCGTATTTTTCATCACAATTCATTTCTATATCCATAGAGCGACATGAACCGACACAAAACATTTCCAGTTGTGGAATTGTACCCATGAAGTTGATTATAAGATCACCATCATGGAAGCTGTGTGTAGTTTGAAGCCTGACCGGTCAATGTCATTGGATTCTTGCATTATACGCCAAGAATCCAAGAAAGATAAGCTATACAATGCGACAGAACAGGGCCTTTTGACACTAAAAGCAGCTGCACAAAGTAGAGGATAAGGAATACATATGACTTCATCAACCTAGAGCGGGAAATTCAGCTGGTTCCAGTTGAATTTGGACATGTCCCTTTGACAACCCTGCTATCAGAACCTAAAGAACATTCACTGATACCAAAATACACGGCCCCTGAATGGTTCATGGAATTGATCCACGCTGCATTAAAACTGAGAAGTGACATACTTGCACAACCAGCATACAAAGGTTTTGTAGTAAGTGAAGAGGAAATGATATCATGTGTTCCAGAGAGCCTCTTCATGTTCCTTCGCTTAATGTTTGGTGGACAGGGTCTCTTAGAAGTGGATCATGATGATGAAGCTGCTCAAAATAAAAAAGACGACACAAGGTTCTTAGTGTTTCTCAAGACCATCAGCACGTGTAGCACTTGCCAAGGACATTGCATTTTTTTGTCAAACGGCAAGATGCAGATATTAAGACAGGTTGGACCAATTTCAATCAGACAATCAGCACGACCAACTCAGAGGTCACAAATATTGGCTATATGCCAATTGTACAAGCTCCCGCCCATGAACTCGACACACTCAACACAGTAATACAGAGATGCAGGCACATTGCAACATCACTTGGTCAACAACACGTGGTCCTTACAGTTGACAAAGCACTTTACAGTAAGCTTATGGAACTCAAATGGGCAAAAGATGAATATCAGGATTTTCTGATCATCAGAATGGGTGGCCTGCACACATCTCTAACCTTCCTGAAGGTGATTAGCAAACACATGCAATCGTCTGGTTTGATGCAAGCATGGATTGAAAGTGGACTTTTTGGTCCAGGTACAGCAGAACAAGTCATCCTCGGCAAAGGGAAGTCTTACTCCAAGGCAATGCGTGCACATAAAATCATGATCCAAGCAATGTGGAGAATCCTAATTTCAAAACTCATGAACTTCATCCAAAATGAAAATCAGGCTCTGAAGCAGACGCTGGAAGAGAAATCAAGCAGTGAAGACATTGAAGATCTACTCAAGAGTTCCTTAATATTCTGTCTTCTTTTGAGAAATCAAACATGAATCCGAACTTCAAATTTTAGTGGAGCTACATGGAGAAGGTGGAGATCTTGTTGATGTTCACTCGTGCTCAACAAGAAGGCAACTGGAAATTGCACTTGCATTCCTTCCAGCGAATGATTCCTTTCTTCATGACATACGGGCACACCAACTATGCTCGTTGTGGAACAATCTACATTAGTGAGATGCATCAACTCCTCCCAGAAGTCCAGGAAGAATTTGATGAAAGGAACTTTGTTGTAAAACGCACTGGCCAACAATTCAATGAAGTGGACCCTGACCAGAGTCAAGAATGGCTGAACGGCCAACCAGTGGTGAAACAACAGTGCATCACTGGTTGGCCGTTCAGCCATCCGTTGAGCACATTACCAAACTGCTTTGTGGCGCCAAGCAAACAAGCGGTATCCTGTCCTTCCTCCGCCAGAGACAATGGGGTGGAGACTGGAAGATTCTACGCATCTTGATGTCACTTCCTCCAGTCCCCACCCAGACTACTGTATGGAATTGATCAGCTGCAGCTGCGCCTCAAGATATATGAGTGCACGATGTAAATGTAAAAAGTCTTGTCTGCGTTGCTCTGCTGCATGCAAGTGCAAGTGATGCAGAATGTAGCAATTGCTGAACTGAATAAGAGAACTGCTCTGTGTTGTTGTGATCATATTGGAGAATGTTGTCGTACCATTGTTTAAATAACATTCACTTTTATATGCCATGCAGTTCATGTTTTAGTTATTATTCAGCTAACGTTATGTCCAACTTCATAAGGTAATTTTAGGCCAAGTTTATTGTGTTTATTTCCTTTATCTGTTCAAAGCTAATGTTAGTGGTGTTAATTTGTCTCAATTCTTAATATTTACAACCAATCTTTCTGGGAATACCTTTTGCAGAAATAAACCAAAAGAAAATTTAGTTTGGTGAAATTTCAGTCCGTAAAATTGTTTACATGGACATGTAAATGTTGAAAAGTAATAAACACTCTTAACATAATGTAATAGGATGGATGGTTTAAGGCCTTTTGCTGCCACCAGCATGATGTTGATGTTCTTACATGGACATACTCAAATACACAAAATAACAGGTCAGTGTTTACCAGAAATATTGTAAGACAGAATGACTAACTTGTTCTGACTATTCAGTTTGTTTCCTTTACTCAATAAATGGTATATCACAATAAAAACAGTTTATCTTTGAGCCAGTGCTGAGAAATTTGCTAATTTTTGCATATGAGGTGGTCATCTAGGATTTTACACTCTACTGAGTTTCACGTAAGAGATACAGTTTGGCAAACAGCAAAAATGGATTCAGCATAAAAAATACCCCTAGAATAGTCTCTTTGCCAACTTTTACTCAAAAATGCCTGGGGATTTTTATTTAGGCACATTTTTGTGATTTCAACCTAATCTGCACACCCGGTCCTGATTGTCTTCATCTGCACCATATAAGCCGTGACCAGACATCCATTCCCTGCCGGATCGTTAGCGTAACCAATATGTTTAGCTCTCGTATCAAGCTTCTAGTTTTGGAAAGTCTTTTGCTGTTTTTGTCTCTTTTCCTGTCGCTAATCTGCCGCCTGTTCCTCTGTCTACAGTTACTCACCTGGATTGTCACCCACACCTGCCTGGCTGTCTACTTTACTGCAGCACATTTGGATCAGCACAAAACCCTCCAGCCTTCCAGCCTCTCTCCCTGCTGACCTTCTGGACCAAATCGTTTCCACATTCAATTTCCAAATAAATACTCACCTTATAATTTCTACTTACCTTGTCCTGGTCTGCTTTTGGGTTCCTGCATTAGACAAATCGTGACAGTTGTAAGATCAGAAAAACATTTTATTTATAGTTTTGGAAATCAGAAAATGCCTATGTGTGTCATTCTGAAGGGAATGGCAAACTATGTGTTTAATTTCGAGGATGTGTTGCTACTACTATATAACAGTGCTTTGTCATGACATCCTTGTCATACTGTTGTATTGGCCCTTTATTGTGAAAGCCTGCTATTGTAGATTTGTCTGTCTTGCACAGTGAAACATATCTACATTGCATGGTGATTTCTCCTGCACATAGGTGGGAGAAATATCCAAGAAATACTGCAGATTTGTAAAAAAGCATGGCGGCTTCTATACTGCCTGTTTGCAAGCTTGCCCAAGTTTGTCTGGCAGACTCAAGCTCAAGGACAGACAGATAAGAGGACACACACACACACACACACACACACATACTCGCACACATTTCCAAGACTACATCAAATATTTATCAAATTCAGGGAAAAGTTGAAAAGGAATGAACCATTGCTTTAAATATAAACTCCTGCTGGAGAGTAAAACAGTGTGTATAATCCATACAGTATTCATTAAAGTCAATGTTTTGTATTCAACAGCTCCTCCTCATTTCAACTAATGGGAGTATACATGTATATGCTTTACCCTTGTAGTGAAGTGTACCTTCAAGGCATGTTTAGTGATAACAAGCTCCCATTAAGAATGCATGTCAGGTGCTGTGAATGTAACCAACCTATCAACAATCAGGCGAGCCCTAATGGGATTTCACTTCCTGCAGTGTGTACAGAGACTGTATAAACAATGTTAAATCAAGTGGAGATGAAAGCCAGTAGCCTAATCTTAACCCTTTCTATGCCGGAGAGATAATAAAGAAAAGGTACCAGTGTAGATTTAGTTATGCAAGAACCCGTCTTACTTCACCAAGGAGTGGGAGGGATAAACATGAACTCATTGACACGTGGTCATTGCAGCAACACATTACCCTTCGCTCGTTCCTCTGCCCACTCTCTCTCCCTCTCATACCTCCCGTTCCTCCCACACTCCCCCTCCTCCACTCGCTTACCCCTAAGTGTATCTCATTTTAGCATCGACTATCTGTAAGCCAAGAGCCACTGTCACCAGATCCCCCAGTCCTGCAGAGTTCTTAGGAATGGCATGTGTTCCCAATTGGCAGCTTAACGGACGCTGACCACACACCTACAAACCAGGGGCTTTCTGGAGGCCAAGGTGGGTGAGCTACAGGTCTTGCAGTTTATCAACCCCACCATGAAGTAGAACTTCAGGCTAGGATTTACAGGGAGGCAGTTCCCCAAGGTTTCTGACAGTATGAGAAGGAAATGGCGCATGTAGGAAGCTACTGTATCAAATAGATGCACAGAGGTTCATCTACACTCTTGTGTCGGACAGGTGTTACTGCTTTGGTTTTTTGGGAACCCACGTATTACTCCTTCCTCTGCACATAGATAATGTCAATGTTGCTTCTCAGGTTCCAGAAGAAAGCAAAACAAGGAGAGGCAGAAGTTTCTTGGCATTGACGATAGCGTCAACTCCGCCAACTACGCCAGCCATTAACAGCCTCTGGTGAATTTGTCTGATGATTGTGTGCAGGTCTATAACAGATGTTTAAGTGTGTACAGCATACCCGCTGTGCATTTACGTGTGTGGGCTACAAGTCGAAAGCAGGTTTGTCGTGCCCAGCACTTGTAGATGCACACATTTTGATTTACATTTTTTCCCTGGCACATAAGCAAGATTTAAAAAAAGAAAGAAACACATAATTTATAGCCTTGGCTCCTTGAGTGTGTGCCACAGAATGTCACTGGGAGTGTTACCATTAAGAGGGAATATACAGTAAAAGGTCAAGGTGAACATTACATCATTTATTTTAAAGGTATATTGTGTACCATTTCCACATTAAAATGTCTAAAATCAACTAAACCATCCATCCATCCATCTTCGTCCGCTTATCCGGTCTCGGGTCGCGGGGGTAGCAGCTCCAGCAGGGGACCCCAAACTTCCCTTTCCCGAGCCACATTAACCAGCTCCGACTGGGGGATCCCAAGGCATTCCCAGGCCAGGTTAGAGATATAATCCCTCCACCTAGTCCTGGGTCTTCCCCGAGGCCTCCTCCCAGCTGGACGTGCCTGGAACACCTCCCTAGGGAGGCGCCCAGGGGGCATCCTTACCAGATGCCCGAACCACCTCAACTGGCTCCTTTCGACGCGAAGGAGCAGCGGCTCTACTCCGAGCTCCTCATGGATGACTGAGCTTCTCACCCTATCTCTAAGGGAGACACCAGCCACCCTCCTAAGGAAACCCATTTTGGCCGCTTGTACCCTGGATCTCGTTCTTTCGGTCATGACCCAGCCTTCATGACCATAGGTGAGGGTAGGAACGAAAACTGACCGGTAGATCGAGAGCTTTGCCTTCTGGCTCAGCTCTCTTTTCGTCACAACGGTGCGATAAATTGAATGTAATACCGCACCCGCTGCGCCGATTCTCCGACCAATCTCCCGCTCCATTGTTCCCTCACTCGCGAACAAGACTCCAAGGTACTTGAACTCCTTCACTTGGGGTAAGGACTCATTCCCTACCTGGAGAAGGCACTCCATCGGTTTCCTGCTGAGAACCATGGCCTCCGATTTAGAGGTGCTGATCCTCATCCCAGCCGCTTCACACTCGGCTGCGAACCGATCCAGTGAGTGCTGAAGGTCACAGGCCGATGATGCCATCAGGACCACATCATCTGCAAAAAGCAGCGATGAGATCCCCAGCCCACCGAACTGCAACCCCTCTCCACCCCGACTACGCCTCGATATCCTGTCCATAAATACTACAAACAGGATTGGTGACAAAGCGCAGCCCTGGCGGAGGCCAACTCTCACCTGAAATGAGTCCGACTTACTGCCGAGAACCCGGACACAGCTCTCGCTTTGGTTGTACAGAGATTGGATGGCCCTGAGAAGGGACCCCCTCACCCCATACTCCCGCAGCACCTCCCACAGTATCTCCCGGGGGGCCCGGTCATAGGCCTTCTCCAGATCCACAAAGCACATGTAGACCGGTTGGGCATACTCCCAGGCTCCCTCCAGGATCCTTGCGAGAGTAAAGATCTGGTCCGTTGTTCCACGACCAGGACGGAATCCGCATTGTTCCTCTTCAATCCTTTCCACCACCTTGGAGAAGACTTTACCAGGGAGGCTGAGAAGTGTGATACCCCTATAATTGGCACACACCCTCTGGTCCCCCTTTTTGAAAAGGGGAACCACCACCCCGGTCTGCCACTCCTTAGGCACCGTCCCAGACTTCCACGCAATGTTGAAGAGGCGTGTCAACCAAGACAACCCCTCCACACCCAGAGCTTTAAGCATTTCTGGACGGATCTCATCAATCCCTGGGGCTTTGCCACTGTGGAGTTGTTTAACTACCTCAGCAACTTCCACCAGGGAAATTGACGACAATCCCCCATCATCCTCCAGCTCTGCCTCTACCATAGAGGGCGTATTAGTCGGATTTAGGAGTTCCTCAAAGTGCTCCTTCCACCGCCCTATTACCTCCTCAGTTGAGGTCAACAGCGTCCCATCCTTACTGTACACAGCTTGGATGGTTCCCCGCTTCCCCCTCCTGAGGTGGCGAACGGTTTTCCAGAAGCACCTTGGTGCCAACCGAAAGTCCTTCTCCATGTCTTCTCCGAACTTCTCCCACACCCGCTGCTTTGCCTCTTTCACGGCAGAGGCTGCAGCCCTTCAGGCCCTTCGGTACCTTGCCACTGCCTCCGGAGTCCTCTGGGATAACATATCCCGGAAAGACTCCTTCTTCAGTCGGACGGCTTCCCTGTCCACCACGGTGTTCGTGGGTTACCGCCCCTTGAGGCACCTAAGACCCTAAGACCACAGCTCCTCGCCGCAGCTTCAGCAATGGAAACTTTGAACATTGTCCACTCGGGTTCAATGCCCCCAGCCTCCACAGGGATGCACGAAAAGCTCCACCGGAGGTGTGAGTTGAAAGTCTGTCGGACAGGGGCCTCCTCCAGACGTTCCCAATTTACCCGCACTACCCGTTTGGGCTTACCAGGTCTGTCCAGAGTCTTCCCCCACCCTCTGACCCAACTCACCACCAGATGGTGATCGGTTGACAGCTCTGCCCCTCTCTTCACCCGAGTGTCCAAAACATACGGCCTCAGATCAGATGAAACGATTATAAAATCGATCATTGACCTTTGGCCTAGGGTGCTCTGGTACCAAGTACACTTATGAGCATCCCTATGTTCGAACATGGTGTTCGTTATAGACAATCCATGACTAGCACAGAAGTCCAACAACAAACAACCACTCTGGTTTAGATCAGGGAGGCCGTTCCTCCCAATCACGCCTCTCCATGTGTCTCCATCATTGCCCACGTGTGCGTTGAAGTCCCCCAGCAGAACTATGGAGTCCCCCACTGGAGCCCCATATAGGACTCCACTCAAGGTCTCCAAGAAGGCCGAATACTCCGAACTCTTGTTTGGTGCATATGCACAAACAACAGTCAGAGTTTTCCCCCCCACAACCCACAGGCATAGGGAGGCGACCCTCTCGTCCACCGGGGTAAACTCCAACGTAGCGGCGCTCAGCCGGGGGCTTGTGAGTATCCCCACACCCGCCCGGCGCCTCACACCCTGGGCAACTCCGGAGAAGAAAAGAGTCCAACCCCTATCCAGGAGTATGGTTCCAGAACCGAGACTGTGCGTAGAGGTAAGCCCCACCAGATCTAACCGGTAGCGCTCCACCTCCCGCACCAGTTCCGGCTCCTTCCCCCACAGAGAGGTGACATTCCACGTCCCCAGAGCCAGCGTCTGCTGCCCGGGTCTGGTCCGTCGAGGCCCCTGACCTTCACTGCCACCCATGTGGCAGCGCACCCGACCCCAGCGGTTCCTCCCACAGGTGGTGGGCCCATGGGATGGAGAGATGGATGCCACGTAGCTTTTTCGGGCTGTGCCCGGCCGGGCTCCTTGGCAAACCCGGCCACCAGACGCTCGCTGACGAGCCCTCCATCTGGGCCTGGCTCCAGATGGGGGCCCCGGGCTTCCTCCGGGCAGGGTCACTCCATCTCTTCCTCGGTCACTCATAGGGTTTTTGAACCATTCTTTGTCTGGCCCCTCACCTGAGACCACTTTGCCTTGGGAGACCCTACCAGGAGCACAAAGCTCCAGACAACACAGCCCTCAGGTTCATAGGGACACACAAACCTCTCCACCACGATAAGGTGATGGTTCCAGGAGAGGATCAACTAAACCTATGTTGTATATTTTGTTGTGTGGTGTACATTATCCCAAATGTTTCCAACAATGTTCAAACCCAGAAAAATGTATTCAAGGTAACGATGTGTTTCCTTTGGTCGCCTGTCAATCATCGTTGTGTAAACTGGATGCAGCGTTTTTGTGTTGCATTTGTTTTCGGGGTTTGTGTGCTTTTCATTTTGTATAATTTCTGTATTTGCAGCGTGTTTGTGTATTTGGTTGTGTTGTGTGTATTTGCTAAATGCTGCGCATGTGAAGATGAATGAAGATGATTTCTTAATTTGCTTGTGTTTTGTCTATTTGCATGTGTTTCCTTAAGTTGCAGTGCGTTTGCCCCTGTCGGCCAACGTAGCACTGCACAGTCAGGCTCCAGCATATTTAGCTGAACTACTTCCCCCTTATTCCTCAACTCACTCCCTTAGGTGCAATATGTTAAATGTACTGTCTGTTCCATGCACCCAGCTTAAGACACTTTGTCAAGCTTTTGAGTCCGTAGCACCTAAAATTTGGAATACTCTGCCTCCTCCCTTATCGTCTGCTGTTTGACTCTTTAAAAAATCAGATAAAGACCTACCATTTTGGGCAGGTGTTTGGTTGACCTGTCTGCAGTGTATGCATGTATTATTATGTATTTTTGTATGTGTGATGGTGTGTTTAATATGTATTATGTTCTCTTGTACGTTTGTCATTGTAAAGCACTTTGTGATTTTATCTGTGAAAGGGGCTTTATAAATAAATTCTACTTACCTACTTACTTTACTCCCTCTAGTTGCTCTAACTTCCGGGGAAACACCAGATGATACGTCAGAAAGTAAGGAAGGAAGCCGGCAACTAACTTTATTGTTTACTTTTGTTTTTATTGCTCACTTATGATGGAGCAGATTGTTCATTGCTGTTTGCTGTGCGTTCTGTTGCCGAAGCTGTCTCTGTAAAGCGCTAAGGTACAAATTCAAGGGCTGCCCCACCATTGAATTTGCCACATAACGTTAGCTACTGTATGTATGGGTAGTCAACTCCTCTAATGGTAAGTTTGCAAGTTAACATTACGTTAGCTAACATTACTTGCGGCTATTTCATTAGAGTAAAATTGCGTAACATGAATAAACGTGACGTGACTAAAACTTCAAAACACTCGTTCGTGAACCTGATTTCTGCCTGAATCACATCAGATAGATTTTCATCTGTAATGGTGGTTGTTTAACAATGAAGACAACCATTCCCATGATCCCATGCTACTTCACAGTGCCATCTAAGTCCATTTTTTGTTATTGTTTTAATTGAGAGACCCCTAGCAGCAGATGTTAGGCTTCTGTGCATTTAAGTTCAGGCCTAAAAAGTCTGAAAAGTTGCCCACCTATTAGCCACACTAATGACGTGGCTCTATGTCAGTCTGTGAACAGTGTTGTTTTGAAATATCTAAACAACTACTCAATAGATTGAAGTGAATTTCTGAACATACATTCGTGGTCTGACTTTGTGATCCCCTGATTTTTCCTCTATGGCCACCATGTGGTTGACATTTGGGGTTTTGAGTTAGAGCTATAGTGCGTAGTGTCTGTCGCCCCCATGAGGAAATCTAAGTAATGACAACAAAACTGTTGGCGCGTCCACATGATACAAACCTTACGTGATCGCGCACGCACCCCCACCCCTCCTCCACCAATTGCTAGTAGCCAAGGAGGACACGGAGGATTAAAAAACCATGATAGACTCTTCAGAAGAGGTAATAATCTTCACTCAAGCTTCTGTGCGGGAAAGTCGTCGGACGACACAATCTTCTCAGCATAGTCATACTGAGAAATACAGAGAGAGTTGTGTGGAGCTGATAGTCTTAATTAGCTTTGTAGCAACTCTCATTTGGCAATGGCTTGAATGTAACAGACGTTTATTAATATCAAAAAGTTACGCACTGAAGCTTTAAATATCTCAACAACTATTGGATGGATTGTCATTAATTTTAGTAAAGACATCCATGTCCCCGACGGGATTAATTATAATAACTTTAGTGATCCCCAGACTTTTCATCTATCAACAAATTGTAATGTGTCCGACACTTTGGTTCATACCTATACAACTAAGGACCTTCCCATCAGCCTCAGCTGTACTTCAGTTTAGTGCTAACTAGCAAATGTTAGCATGCTGAACTAAGATGATACACATAAAACCTGCTAAACATCAGCATGTTAGCACTGTCAATGTGTGTATGTTAGCAACATTAGGATTTACTGTAGCTCCAATCACCACTGTAGTAAGTGCAGCCTCATATGGCCGCTAGCATGGCTGTAAGACTTTCACTCTCCATCTCTTGGCGAGGCCGAAGGAAAAGGACAGTTACGAAAAGGCAGAGCAACGCAGGCCAAATATAACTCTAAGTTGTGGCAGTAAAAATGGAGTGAGAGCATTAACAATTTCTACGAAAGAGGGCTACAGTAATCTTTAAACCTTTCTGTCATTTCCTCACCTTGCAATGCTTTTTCAGTTGCACTATACGATCTATAATCTTTTTTATTCATATGCAGTACTATTTTTGAGACATTCTATAGTTAAAATACTTTTAATAGCTTGAGGAGAAACATGTAGTAATGCAGTTTAGGGATTCCACCTACCTCCACCCACATCCCACTTTCTCCTGCAGACAGTGGCATAGCCAGGCAGGAACACATATATGCGCACTTACACGCATACACAGACACACACATGCATACACAGAAGTAACCCAGTAATTACGGGTACTGTAATTGTGACTTAGCATTGTAAACTAGCAGGACAGTGTTGCCAAGCAAGGTTTGTTGACTGTAGGCTTATGACAGGGAACTTAAATGGTATGTGTTTATCTACATTCTGCAGTGGTGAGAGCTGTTGTCTAAAATATCCAGGTTCTCGGTAATGGAGTTGGCTCAGGCCTTAAAGTTTTGTGGTCATCATCATCATCATCATCATCATCATCGTCATCGTCTGCGTAACTGGAATCTGATGTATTGCTGCCTCAGTTGGAAGATGTTGGATATAAATATTAAATTATGTCATGTACGTCAGTTACTTTTGAATCTGTTATGTTTGTTAATGTATCATGTGTTTAGCTTCAGCTCTTGCCTACAGTAATGGCAGGTTATATGAGGTAAGTGCCAGTTCTTATAAGTACAATCCACAAAATACTCAGGGAAGTCAAGACAACATTATGGGGACTTAAGTCCTTTCTTGGGACAAACAGCTGGTCCCCACAAGGCAAACTATTACATTTTGGTGGTTGAGACTTTTTGGTCTTTGGACTTTGACTGGTTTTTGGTTAAGGTATAGGGTAAGGTTTTGGGTTCGGCATGTTGTGGGTATGCCTAAGTTTAAGATTAGTACTTGGCAAGATTAATGCCAGAACTTGATATCTGTATTGGATAGAAACTATTAGCCTCCTTCCTGATCCAATGTTATTTTGACTTTGTGGTTACTTCATGCTACTGGGCCCTTAACAAAGCTTTACAAAACAGAAACTTCAAGTAGCACAAAACAAACTGGTGAGAGTCATGTCGGTAGGTTAGTTAATAACACCACACCCAGAGTAGTAAACATAAAACATTTATTTATCGTTTTTCTTTCTATTTAATAGATATCTGTTTTCCTTTTTTTGTGTTTTTTATTGATTGTTAATAGTTTTCTGTTTTCTGCTTCTTATTTTTTTAATGTCAGACATTGAAGACCTTTCTCATTTTACAGTAATACAGGTTTGGTGAACTGTGTCAATTCCAGGAACAACGATGAAAATTATTTCAAGACTTTTTCGTTCTATTCCTGACAGTCTGATATGCATATAGAAATGTATTACAATGTTGTCAATAAACCAAAACCAAAGTCTTCTGGGAAGTACTGTAACTAAATGCTGTGTCATCGTACATGATAAGTGGGATGTGTGTGTGTGTGTGTGTGTGTGTGTGTGTGTGTGTGTGTGTGTGTGTGTGTGTGTGTGTGTGTGTGTGTATACATGTGTGTGTGTGTGTGTGTGTGTGTGTGTGTGTGTGTGTGTGTGTGTGTGTGTGTGTGTGTGTGTGTGTGCGTGCATGCATGCGTGCCTGAGTGTGTGTGCGTGTGAGGGACTGTGAGGGATAGGTGGCTGTGATGACAAAGTCAAATATTTGACACTGGCTATTAACAAAGGTAGTCTTGTGACTTTTTTAAGCCATATTTTCCATAAGTGTTGAAAGCAAAGCTCTTCACATGAATGTGTACATACTATTAGCACACGTGCATGTATGTATGTGTGCATTCATGCATACACAGCAAGCAGACCGTAACAGCAGAAACTCAGCATCAGATAAAAAGGAAATCTATCATATTTTCTCTCTCTCTCTCTCTCTCTCTCTCTCTCTCTCTCTCTCTCTCTCTCTGCCCCTGGTTCTTAAATTCCCACACACAACCACAATAAATCCTCCCACAACAATATTTCCATTCATGCCACCACAAATCACATCCATGAAAGTCAGACATATCCAAGCTATTATTCCTTTTTAGGGCATTTTCAAACTCAAATTCCAACGTCCTAAATTTCCATATCATTCACATGAGTGGCAGATCAGCAGATCTCTTTTCCCACCCCGCTCTGAAATAAACAATGGCTGCTTTTCAGGACTTCAAAGCGCTAGAGGGGGTTAGAATGAGCTGTTGGGTGGCATAAAATATCAAGGTGAGAGATTAGGGTTTATCAGGGACTGTGGCTACTGCTGGACTGAGCAGCGAGCAGTGGAAGTGGTCCATGTGTTGCAACAGGGTCAGAGGGTCAACTAGGTGATTTATGGACTCCTAGGATGAAGACTATGATCTGTCAATGTTGTCCTCTAGTTCTTAAATCTCTGCCTTTCATTTGTGTCCTCTGACACTCTTTTCCTGTTTGTGTGTTTGACCGAACATACCCTCTGACCAGAGACTGCTGACTTTCCAGGAAACAATCGTTTCACTCACACCACCATACACTTTGAATCACCACAGCTTTTGCAAAAGTATAGAGGAGGGGAAAAGAATAATAAATGATCCCACAACAGCATTAGTGCTGTAAACTTTAACAGATTGAGTTTCCAGTGTGATTCATAGGTGCAGGGCATTGGAGACAAGGTCAGCTAAAATTGACGTGACTCCAAATGCCATTCATTCAGTCAGCGGATGTGTAGCTCTGTGGGTTCTGAGGGGAAAGCACCTGAGTTTTTGGGGATCAGACCCCCCCCCATCATGGGTCAGGCAATACCCTACCGCCCCCCAGTGGTCATGGGGCAAATGAAAATAACCTTGGAGGTCATATCAACACATACACCCAGCTGATTTATATGATTAAACAATATAAAAACATATTCAATTAAAAATTGGTTTAGTGTGAAAATTCTTATTTCAATGTTAAGATATTTATTTCTTACATGGTCTGGCCTCATATTGCTGTTTTGATTTGAGGTTGCAGGCAAATTAAGAAAATAATTAAATAGTGTACCAGAGTGCTGGTTCTACATCGATAAATTGTATCAATCTTCCAAATTATTCATCTGTGTACTTTCAGTTCTTCTGGCAAACAGCATGCAGTATAATAATGACAGGCAGCAATATAAAGCAAATCTGATTGTGCACTTGCTTGACATAATGCTGCCATGAGTCATTTACAATGCCGTACGTGACAACGTTCACACATAACTATGACCTGACCCAAAATCTCTCTTGACACTGTAACACAGGGCAGGGGACTTTTACGTCACAGTTTTGACAAGTAGCTCTTTTCTTCGCCACACACAAAGCTTCAACTGTGCTCATAATGGACTGGAAGAACAGCTGCTCACGTCAGTTTCGAGACTGTGAACCACACTGACTGGTGAAAAAGTCCCATACTGCAGGTGGCAGCATGTGGATGTGAGGCCCAC